>NC_092342.1:253715000-254015000 GCF_046630445.1 Rutidosis leptorrhynchoides | reverse complement strand
AAGCAAACTCTTCTTCGTTTGACCGTGGCGACGGTATAAGTGCGAGTAGGTCATAATTTTCCGCACAACGTTAAAAGGACATAGTGACGCTCGGAGGGCCATAAATCCTAAACCGTAACTCGGATTAAGACGAGTCTTAAATGAAAAATTATCTACTCGAATAGATCTAACTGAAAATAAACTTTACAGTAGCCCTGGTATTCGGGTCTATTCCAGAAAAGAGTAAACAGTAGATTTCGGTGATTCTTGGTGCTCGATGCTTATCACGGTTCTCATCCTTGATGCATATAGCTTCAAGTGTACAACTCGTTGATGTGTTTGCATCATCTTAACCAAGTTTTGACCATCATAACACAAGTGCAAGTCTAAGATATGTAGCACAACTCAATTAACTGTTGTATGTAGTTTGATGAACCAAAGTTACATCAAAGTCTTAGATTTAACACATACATGAAATATAAAAGTAATATTGAACTACAAACTTGAAAGTAAGCTAACTAATCAAGATCTTAAGATGTAGAACATAGTTCTTAGTTAGAACTTGAAGATCCAAGACTCAAAAGTCTAGATCTAAAGTTATTAAGTTAAATCAAACACAAGTGTATGAAGTTATAACTAAAAAGTTATACTTCCATGTTCTTGAACTTATAAAGTTAACTTTGGTTCAAGAAAAAATGAGATCAAAGTTAACTAGTAACACTTGACCAAGAACAACATAAATCATGAATTTAAAGTGTAAAGAAATAAAGTAATAAACTAATTTTAACAAGTAACAAGTCATGGTTGTTCATACTTTAAAGATTCAAAACAAGGTTTGATCTTTAAGAATGTAAACTTTAAGTTTACAAATATGAATTACAAGTATGAGTTTAACAACACATGAACTTTCAATCTTTCAAACATTAAATGTAGAACATAAACTAGAGAGTTTAGTTCTTGTATGTTCTTGTTATGACAACATAAATGAAGAACAAACTAGAAAGTTTGGTTCTTGATAACATGTAAGTAAACAACAACAACTAACAAGTAAACAAACAACAAACAAAGATTGATGATATGAGAGTGTATAGGTTCGGTTTTTGAGCAAGAAAAGGAAGAGAGAAAGAAGTCTTGTTGCTTACAATTTGAGAGAGAAATGAGAGAAAGTTGCAAGTATTATTTGTGTGTGTGTAAATGAAATGGAGACTAGTGAAAGAGTAATAAGGAAAATAAAAAAAAACTCTCCCTTTGCTTATGGTAGCCGACGATTTTGGGGTTCCAAGTGGGGAAGGGAAATGTTCACTAGTCTCTTGCATGGTTAAGGCTCAAAAGTTAGTTAATAGGTGTGCTTTCATGGGGATAAGGTGCAACTAAGTAAATAACTAGATTTCATGCACTAAACTAACTAGTTTCATCCTAAAAGTAATACTTGCATAAATAAAATGGGCTAACTAGTCCATGTAGTGTGTAGGGTGGGCTCTTAAGTTCATTAACATTAATCAAAGCCCAAGTTCAAGTAATTCACAAGTTAATCCAATTAAAGTCCAAGTAATTAACTAATAACCTTAGTTAATTAAAATGATTAATAAAAATCAATCATGAATGTAAATATTATTTGAAAATATTATTCGTGTAATGTACGCGTGTCACAAAGACGTTTCGGGCATTTAAAGTCAAGTATGGTAACAAGTAAATGTATATAAACAATACATTCATTAAATCACAAGTATTAATAATAATTATTAATAAATAAACGTTGGAAAATCCAGGGTCATTACATTACCCACCTGTTAAAGAAAATTCCGTCCCGAAATTTTAAGCTGAGGTAGATGGTGGAGTCGGGAAAAGGTGAGGATACTTCTGCATCATTTAATCCTCTCGCTCCCAGGTAAACTCAGGTCCTTGTTTGGCATTATATCATACTCGGACGATCAGAATCTTGTTGCGTTTCAAAGTTTTGACCTCACGGTCCATAATTTCAACAGGCTGTTCCACGAAGTGTAGTTTGTCATCAATAGTAAGTTCTTCAAGTGGTATGATAAGTTCGGGTGCAGCAAGACACTTCTTCAAGTTTGACACGTGGAAGGTAGGATGAACTGAGCTCAATTGTGCTGGTAGATCTAAACGGTAAGCAACGGGTCCAACACGCTCCAAAATTTCAAAAGGACCAATGTATCGTGGGTTTAACTTTCCACGTTTTCCAAAACGAATCACACCCTTCCAAGGTGCAACCTTCAACATTACACGGTCACCAACGTTGAACTCAAAGTCTTTACGTTTACGATCGGCATAACTTTTTTGACGATCGCGGGCAGTCTTGATGTAGTGACCCGAACTTTTCCATGTTTATATATATTAATTGAGATTGATATTTACATGATTAAATGTTTCCAACATGTTAAGCAATCAAATTTGTTAAGACTTGATTAATTGAAATATGTTTCATATAGACAATTGACCACCCAAGTTGACCGGCGATTCACGAACGTTAAAACTTGTAAAAACAACATGACGATATATATATGGATATACATATGGTTAACATGAGATTATGATAAGTAAGTATCTCCATAAGTATATTAACAATGAGTTATATACATATAAACAAGACTACTAACTTAAGGATTTCGAAACGAGACATATATGTAACGATTATCGTTGTAACGACATTTAAATGTATATATATATATCATATTAAGATATATTAATATATCATAATATCATGATAATATAATAATTTAACATCTCATTAGATATAATAAACAATGGGTTAACAACATTAATTGAGATCGTTAACTTAAAGGTTTCAAAACAACACTTAGATGTAACGACTAACGATGACTTAACGACTTAGTTAAAATGTATATCATGTAGTGTATTTAGATGTATTAAAATACTTTTGGAAGACTTCAAGACATATATCAAAACACTCATACTTAACGAGAATGGTTACAGTTACTTTCCCATTCTTTTCTTTCATCAAGAATTCTAGTCGTATTTTTACCCGTATTATACACAGCTTCAAAACGTACTTACTATGGGTATATACCAATAGGAACTAGCATGGGATTCCACTCTTGATTATGTCATGTATGACTAATCAATTTTAACTTCTGCCATGATCTAGTCAACTAACTAGAACTCCTTTTAACCCCACTCACCACTCACCAATTACCACTCATCATTCACTCCATTTCACTTCCAATTCTCTTTCTAATTCTCTCTCAACACACCCACACTATTATGAACTTATTTTTCCAGTAGTTAATCATCATCTTCATCAAAAATCACTTCAAGAATCAAGCTATAATCATCATAGGAAAAACACTTCAAGAACACTTCAAAATCCCTTCAAGTTTACTAATTTACTTCCAAGCTTTCTAATCTATTCCAAGTAATCATCTAAGATCAAGAAACCTTTGTTATATACAGTAGGTTATCTTTCTTATTCAAGTTAATATTCATATTCAAACTTTGATTCAATTTCTATAACTATAAACTATCTTAATTCGAGTAAAAATCTTACTTGAACTTGTTTATGTGTCATGATCCTACTTCAAGAACTTTCAAGCCATCCAAGATCCTTTGAAGCTAGATCATTTCTTGTCACTTCCAGTAGGTTTACCTACTAAACTTGAGGTAGTAATGATGTTCATAACATCATTCGATTCATATATATAAAACTATCTTATTCGAAGGTTTAAACTCGTAATCACTAGAACATAGTTTAGTTAATTCTAAACTTGTTCGCAAACAAAAGTTAATCCTTCTAACTTGACTTTTAAAATTAACTAAACACATGTTCTATATCTATATGATATGCTAACTTAATGATTTAAAACCTGGAAACACGAAAAATACCGTAAAACCGGATTTACGCCGTCGTAGTAACACCGCGGGCTGTTTTGGGTTAGTTAATTAAAAACTATGATAAACTTTGATTTAAAAGTTGTTATTCTGAGAAAATGATTTTTATTATGAACATTAAACTATATCCAAAAATTATGGTTAAACTCAAAGTGGAAGTATGTTTTCTAAAATGGTCATCTAGACGTCGTTCTTTCGACTGAAATGACTACCTTTACAAAAACGACTTGTAACTTATTTTTCCGTCTATAAACCTATACTTTTTCTGTTTAGATTCATAAAATAGAGTTCAATATGAAACCATAGCAATTTGATTCACTCAAAACGGATTTAAAATGAAGAAGTTATGGGTAAAACAAGATTGGATAATTTTTCTCATTTTAGCTACGTGAAAATTGGTAACAAATCTATTCCAACCATAACTTAATCAACTTGTATTGTATATTATGTAATCTTGAGATACCATAGACACGTATACAATGTTTTGACCTATCATGTCGACACATCTATATATATTTCGGAACAACCATAGACACTCTATATGTGAATGTTGGAGTTAGCTATACAGGGTTGAGGTTGATTCCAAAATATATATAGTTTGAGTTGTGATCAATACTGAGATACGTATACACTGGGTCGTGGATTGATTCAAGATAATATTTATCGATTTATTTCTGTACATCTAACTGTGGACAACTAGTTGTAGGTTACTAACGAGGACAGCTGACTTAATAAACTTAAAACATCAAAATATATTAAAAGTGTTGTAAATATATTTTGAACATACTTTGATATATATGTATATATTGTTATAGGTTCGTGAATCAACCAGTGGCCAAGTCTTACTTCCCGATGAAGTAAAAATCTGTGAAAGTGAGTTATAGTCCCACTTTTAAAATCTAATATTTTTGGGATGAGAATACATGCAGGTTTTATAAATGATTTACAAAATAGACACTAGTACGTGAAACTACATTCTATGGTTGAATTATCGAAATCGAATATGCCCCTTTTTATTAAGTCTGGTAATCTAAGAATTAGGGAACAGACACCCTAATTGACGCGAATCCTAAAGATAGATCTATTGGGCCTAACAAACCCCATCCAAAGTACCGGATGCTTTAGTACTTCGAAATTTATATCATATCCGAAGGGTGTCCCGGAATGATGGGGATATTCTTATATAGGCATCTTGTTAATGTCGGTTACCAGGTGTTCACCATATGAATGATTTTTATCTCTATGTATGGGATGTGTATTGAAATATGAAATCTTGTGGTCTATTGTTACGATTTGATATATATATAGGTTAAACCTATAACTCACCAACATTTTTGTTGACGTTTTAAGCATGTTTATTCTCAGGTGATTATTAAGAACGAGATTTGGAGTCCATGCTTGTATGATATTGTGTAAAAACTGCATTCAAGAAACTTATTTTGTTGTAACATATTTGTATTGTAAACCATTATGTAATGGTCGTGTGTAAACAGGATATTTTAGATTATCATTATTTGATAATCTACGTAAAGCTTTTTAAACCTTTATTGATGAAATAAAGGTTATGGTTTGTTTTAAAATAAATGCAGTCTTTGAAAAACGTCTCATATAGAGGTCAAAACCTCGCAACGAAATCAATTAATATGCAACGTTTTTAATCAATAAGAACGGGACATTTCAGTTGGTATCCGAGCGTTGGTCTTAGAGAACCAGAATTTTGCATTAGTATGTCTTATCTAGTTTGTTAGGATGCATTAGTGAGTCTGGACTTCGATCGTGTTTACTTGAAAAATGATTGCTTAACAAATTTTGTTGGAAACTATATATTTTTAACATGTGAATATTATGTGATATATTAATCTCTTAACGCGTTTGACATTATGTGATAGATGTCTACCTCTAGAACAAGTCCCATTGACTCACCTAATAATAATGAAGAGTCAAATGTAAATTGGAATGATTCGTGGACTGATTCACAAGTTCCCGAAGAGGAACCGGAAGAAGAGTCGGAACCGGAAGAAGAATCGGAACCGGAAGAAGAATCGGAACCGGTGGGGGAAATAATAAAACGGTTAAGTAAAAGAAAATCCTCAACCAACCGACCAAGGTTAATTATGGTCAATGGTGTTTCCGCCAAGGAAGCAAAATATTGGGAGGATTACCAATTCTCCAATGAATCGGATTCCGACGAGAATTCCGATGATGTTATAGAAATTACCCCAACTGAATTTAAAAAGGCAAAAGAAAATAATAAGGGAAATGGCATAAAAATAGAGAAATCTAATTCCAACCCCGATGAACTTTATATGTATCGTCAACCCCCGAAGTCCTTAAGTTGTAACAATGACCCGGGAACCTCTAAACCACCAGGTTTTTCTAAACCAATGTGGATAACGACGGCTCGTATTAGGGGAACATCATATATCCCTAGAAACTTGGCAAAACGAACCAAAACCGAAGAAGAAGAAACAAGCGAGTCGGAATAAGATAGTTGTATTCGTGTGGTGTAATATAAGTAATATAGTGTGCTTATGCTTTATGATATATGTAAAAATTGCTTGTATTAATAAGTATTTTTTTATGAATCTAACTCTTGTCTATTTTACAGTATAAAAACACAAAATGGATAGACAACCCAATATTTTAATAGACCTACCCGGAGACATGATTGATGAAATCTTGTCTAGAGTCGGTCAGAATTCTTCGGCACAACTATTTAAGGCGAGATCAGTTTGTAAGACATTCGAAGAACGTTCCAAGAATGCCTTGGTTTATAAAAGGCTTTAATTCGAAAGCTGGGGGATATAACATTGGGAAATCCATAAGTTACGATGTGTTTACTTTGACGCATATATTGCGGGGAACCCAAATGCTATTTTACGCAATGGGTTAAGAAATTATTTTGACTCAATATATCCGAATATTGGACTTCGTGATTTAGAAAAAGCGGCTAACATGCAACATAAAGAAGCATGTTATGCTTATGGATTAGTAATGTTCGCTTCTCACCAAAGTGAGAACAAGAACATCGGGCTACAACTATTAAATAAAACGTTCCCACAAGTGACGGAGTCGGTAATTGGGGTAAGAAATGAGGTTTTTAGATTGTTACGGGACTGTTGGACATTACGTAACCCTCGTCCATTTGACGACGTTACAACACGCTGTCTTATCAACGGCCATAACGGTTATGTTCCACAAGACCAAGGATAGGAAGTAATCCTAGTAAAACCAGAATGCATGACTTGTTTCTGGACGTATGAATTACGTGTCTTTATTGCCTTTGCTGAACGACTTGTGTACTAGCTAGAATTATCTTCACAACCATCTTGTATCAAATTTATTGTGTGCTATATTTCATGCTATATGTAAAATAAGCGGTATTGTAAGTTTGTAAAATATTGTGTAAAAGTTTGAACGCGAAATATTATTATAATGAGTTTTTCATATAGAATTGTAGTAGTTGAATTGTATATTAGCTAATAAGTATGAACTTAACGGGTAGGTACTACCCGAATTTAAACTTATAAAACGCTAATATGAAGAAAAAGCTTTTATAAATGAGTTCATATTATGCTACGAAATACTATTAACTACTCTTAATATTCTGTATGATTAACTTGTTCCATTTGACTATTTTGAAGGAAATGGCACCGACTACTCGACACACCGTGAATATGAATGAAGAAGAATTCCGTACTTTTCTAGCTTCAAACATAGCCGCAGTACAGGCTGCGCTACATACCAATAATAACCTTGGATCTAGCAGTACAGGAAATCGTGTAGGATGCACCTACAAAGAATTCACTGCCTGCAAACCTTTGGAATTTGATGGAACCGAAGGACCGATCGGATTGAAACGGTGGACCGAGAAGGTCGAATCGGTGTTTGCCATAAGTAAGTGTACTGAAGAGGATAAAGTGAAGTACGCTACGCATACCTTCACAGGTTCTGCGTTAACATGGTGGAATACCTATCTAGAGCAAGTGGGACAAGACGATGCGTACGCACTACCGTGGTCAGTATTCAAGCACTTAATGAACGAGAAGTACCGTCCCAGAACCGAGGTCAATAAGCTCAAGACAGAACTTAGAGGGTTACGAACCCAAGGATTTGATATTACCACGTACAAAAGACGATTCACAGAATTGTGCCTATTGTGTCCGGGAGCATTCGAAGATGAGGAAGAGAAGATCGACGCGTTTGTGAAAGGATTACCGGAAAGAATCCAAGAAGATATAAGTTCACACGAGCCCGCCTCCATACAACAGGCATGTAGAATGGCTCACAAACTAGTGAACCAGATTGAAGAAAGAATTAAAGAACAGATTGCTGAAGAGGCCAATGTGAAGCAAGTCAAAAGAAAGTGGGAGGAAAATGGTGATAAGAATCACCAATACAACAACAACAGCAATTACAACAATAATCGCAACAATTATCCCAACAATCGCAACATCAATCGCAACTACAACAAACGGCCCAATAACAACAACAACAGCAGCAGCAGCAACTACAACAATCATCCCAACAACAATAATAACCGCAACAAAAACAACAATCAGAAGCAGCTATGCCAAAGGTGTGAAAACTATCACTCGGGGTTCTGCACCAAATTTTGCAACAAGTGTAAAAGAAATGGTCATAGCGCGGTGAAGTGTGAGGTCTATGGACCAGGGGTTAATAGAACGAAAGGAACAAATGGTGTCGGAACGAGTAATGGCGGAGGAAGTAGTGTCGGAGCAAGTTATGCCAATGTAGTTTGTTATAAATGTGGAAAACCGGGCCACATTATTAGAAATTGCCCGAACTAGGAGAACACAAATGGACAAGGCCGCGGAAGAGTTTTCAATATTAATGCGGCAGAGGCATAGGAAGACCCGGAGCATGTTACGGGTACGTTTCTTATTGACAATAAATCTGCTTACGTTTTATTTGATTCGGGTGCGGATAGAAGCTATATGAGTAGAGATTTTTGTGCTAAATTAAGTTGTCCATTGACGCCTTTGGATATTAAATTTTTACTCGAATTAGCAAATGGTAAATTAATTTCAGCAGATAATATATGTCGGAATCGAGAAATTAAACTGGTTAGCGAAACATTTAAGATTGATTTGATACCAGTAGAGTTAGGGAGTTTTGATATGATAATCGGTATGGACTGGTTGAAAGAAGTGAAAGCAGAGATCGTTTGTTACAAAAATGCAATTCGCATTATACGAGAAAAAGGAAAACCATTAATGGTGTACGGAGAAAAGGGCAACACGAAGCTACATCTTATTAGTAATTTGAAGGCACAAAAACTAATAAGAAAAGGTTGCTATGCTGTTCTAGCACACGTCAAGAAAGTACAAACTGAAGAAAAGAGCATCAATGATGTTCCCATTGCAAAAGAATTTCCCGATGTATTTCCGAAAGAATTACCGGGATTACCCCCACATCGATCTGTTGAATTTCAAATAGATCTTGTACCAGGAGCTGCACCAATAGCTCGTGCTCCTTACAGACTCACACCCAGCGAGATGAAAGAACTGCAAAGCCAATTACAAGAAATTTTAGAGCGTGGTTTCATTCGACCAAGCACATCACCGTGGGGAGCTCCTGTTTTGTTTGTCAAGAAGAAAGATGGTACATTCAGGTTGTGTATCGACTATCGAGAGTTGAACAAACTTACCATCAAGAACCGCTACCCACTACCGAGAATCGACGACTTATTTGATCAACTACAAGGCTCTTCTGTTTATTCAAAGATTGACTTACGTTCCGGGTATCATCAAATGCTGGTGAAAGAAGATGATATTCCAAAGACTGCTTTCAGAACACGTTACGGTCATTACGAGTTTATGGTCATGCCATTTGGTTTAACTAATGCACCAGCTGTGTTCATGGACCTTATGAACCGAGTGTGTGGACCATACCTTGACAAGTTTGTCATTGTTTTCATTGATGACATACTTATTTACTCAAAGAATGACCAAGAACACGGTGAACATTTGAGAAAGGTGTTAGAAGTATTGAGGAAGGAAGAATTGTACGCTAAGTTTTCAAAGTGTGCATTTTGGTTGGAAGAAGTTCAATTCCTCGATCACATAGTGAACAAAGAAGGTATTAAGGTGGATCCGGTAAAGATAGAAACTGTTGAAAAGTGGGAAACCCCGAAAACTCCGAAACACATACGCCAGTTTTTAGGACTAGCTGGTTACTACAGAAGGTTCATCCAAGACTTTTCCAGAATAGCAAAACCCTTGACTGCATTAACGCATAAAGGGAAGAAATTTGAATGGAATGACGAACAAGAGAAAGCGTTTCAGTTATTGAAGAAAAAGCTAACTACGGCACCTATATTGTCATTGCCTGAAGGGAATGATGATTTTGTGATTTATTGTGACGCATCAAAGCAAGGTCTCGGTTGTGTATTAATGCAACGAACGAAGGTGATTGCTTATGCGTCTAGACAATTGAAGATTCACGAACAAAATTATACGACGCATGATTTGGAATTAGGCGCGGTTGTTTTTGCATTAAAGACTTGGAGGCACTACTTATATGGAGTCAAAAGTATTATATATACCGACCACAAAAGTCTTCAACACATATTTAATCAGAAACAACTGAATATGAGGCAGCGTAGGTGGATTGAATTATTGAATGATTACGACTTTGAGATTCGTTACCACCCGGGGAAGGCAAATGTGGTAGCCGATGCCTTGAGCAGGAAGGACAGAGAACCCATTCGAGTAAAATCTATGAATATAATGATTCATAATAACATTACTACTCAAATAAAGGAGGCGCAACAAGGAGTTTTAAAAGAGGGAAATTTAAAGGATGAAATACCCAAAGGATCGGAGAAGCATCTTAATATTTCGGAAGACGGAACCCGGTATAGGGCTGAAAGGATTTGGGTACCAAAATTTGGAGATATGAGAGAAATGGTACTTAGAGAAGCTCATAAAACCAGATACTCAATACATCCTGGAACAAGGATCTCAAGAAACATTTTTGGTGGCCGGGTATGAAAGCCGATGTTGCTAAATAGGTAGGAGAATGTTTGACGTGTTCTAAGGTCAAAGCTGAGCATCAGAAACCATCAGGTCTACTTCAACAACCCGAAATCCCGGAATGGAAATCGGAAAACATTACCATGGATTTCATCACTAAATTGCCAAGGACTGCAAGTGGTTTTGATACTATTTGGGTAATAGTTGATCGTCTCACCAAATTAGCACACTTCCTGCCAATAAGAGAAGATGACAAGATGGAGAAGTTAGCACGACTGTATTTGAAGGAAGTCGCCTCCAGACATGGAATACCAATCTCTATTATCTCTGATAGGGATGGCAGATTTATTTCAAGATTCTGGCAGACATTACAGCAAGCATTAGGAACTCGTCTAGACATGAGTACTGCCTATCATCCACAAACTGATGGGCAGAGCGAAAGGACGATACAAACGCTTGAAGACATGCTACGAGCATGTGTTATTGATTTCGGAAACAGTTGGGATTGACATCTACCGTTAGCAGAATTTTCCTACAACAACAGCTACCATTCAAGTATTGAGATGGCGCTGTTTGAAGCACTTTATGGTAGAAAGTGCAGGTCTACGATTTGTTGGAGTGAAGTGGGGGATAGACAAATTACGGGTCCGGAGATTATACAAGAAACTACCAAGAAGATCATCCAAATTCAACAATGGTTGAAAACCGCCCAAAGTCGACAAAAGAGCTACGCTGACATTAAAAGAAAAGATATAGAATTTGAAATTGGAGAGATGGTCATGCTTAAAGTTGCACCTTGGAAAGGCGTTGTTCGATTTGGTAAACGAGGGAAATTAAATCCAAGGTATATTGGACCATTCAAGATTATTGATCGTGTCGGACCAGTAGCTTACCGACTTGAGTTACCTCAACAACTCGCGGCTGTACATAACACTTTCCACGTCTAGAATTTGAAGAAATGTTTTACTAAAGAAGATCTCACTATTCCGTTAGATGAAATCCAAATCAACGTAAAACTTCAATTCATCGAAGAACCCGTCGAAATAATGGATCGTGAGTTTAAAAGACTTAAGCAAAACAAGATACCAATTGTTAAGGTTCGATGGAATGCTCGTAGAGGACCCGAGTTCACCTGGGAGCGTGAAGATCAGATGAAGAAGAAATACCCGCATCTATTTTCAGAAGATTCGTCAACACCTTCAACAGCTTAAAATTTCGGGACGAAATTAATTTAACGGGTAGGTACTGTAGTGACCCGAACTTTTCCATGTTTATATATATTAATTGAGATTGATATTTACATGATTAAATGTTTCCAACATGTTAAGAAATCAAACTTGTTAAGACTTGATTAATTGAAATATGTTTCATATAGACAATTGACCACCCAAGTTGACCGGCGATTCACGAACGTTAATGTAGTGACCCGGAAATTTCCGATCAAATTTAAACTTTAATCTTTATATGTATCCGACACGATAAGCAAAATCTGTAATGTTGAGTCTCGAAAAGTTTGAAAACTATATTCATGTAATCAATTACCCTTTGACCATGTCTGACGATTCACGAACAAAAATGTGTAAATAGAAATGTATGTGTATGTACATATGTGTATTTTTTTTTTAAGCTAAGAAATATTGATAAAACATTTAAGAGCTTGGTGATACAAAAATAGATTATGAGATTATTATGTGACTTGAAAGCATTGAACGAATTAGTTGATATGAATATAAGCTACGAGATCTATTTTATGAACATAGAAATGCTATCACAGTAGTTAGTGAATAATACTTTACTTGAACGTATTTGTTCGATGTAAGTTTATCAATGAGATTAAAAGATAATATCAAGTGATTGATTTATCAGGTACATTGAATTATAATTACGAGTCTTTGTTATGAGGTCCACTTGAATTAGAAAACTCTTACTTTTAACGGTATTCGGAATATTTAGTAAAGTGATTCCATGTAAGAACAAAAGTGTTATTATTGAGGATTAGACAGAGGTTAGCGGAGAGTCTCGTTTAATTATCAAAAGCGTACCTTGCAATGATTGACTTGTGTCACTTGGTAGGTTAATTATTTAGTTTTCTTAATATTGAAGACGTTTTACGATATAGATGAAACCTTTTAAAGAATGATTTTGAATATAACTAATTCTGGAAAACTAAATTATATTTATTCAATTTAGTACAAACACATTTTTTTTCGATATAATAGAATTTGATTATAAAATATTTTTATGGATTTTCAATGATATAAAAATAAAAATAAATATAAAATAAAGATTTCTAATGAGCACCAAAAGACTACAACATTTCATCACAAGATTGAAAGTTAAAATGTTGGAAATCACTAAACCTGCGCACTTGCACGAGAAAAATCATAACTAAATCATACTGACTCGAAAAAGGGTGATTCCGGTGTCCAAACGACCGTAACTCAAAAATCTACAACTTTCATGAAGACACCATACACGAATCGTGTACCTATCTACACGAAACGTGTAATCTTGTGCCGACATATTTTGGTGGCGGCTCACTATGCAACATGTTTTTAATTTTTATTAATATTATATTATATTATTATATTATTTATAAATCTATATATATAGGATCGATCATAATTGTTTTCTAACTATCTATCTCTCACACTCTCTCTATAATTATATTTATTATTATTATTGTTAGTGTTATTATTATTATTATTATTAGTATTATTATACATAAAATACTACGACGAGGTCATGGGCGAGTTATTTCAAAACGGGTTTTATGAGCGGGATAGAGCTAAGGAAATTGTGAGTTATAGTCCCACTTTTAAAATCTAATATTTTTGGGATGAGAATACATGCAGGTTTTATAAATGATTTACAAAATAGACACAAGTACGTGAAACTACATTCTATGGTTGAATTATCGAAATCGAATATGCCCCTTTTTATTAAGTCTGGTAATCTAAGAATTAGGGAACAGACACCCTAATTGACGCGAATCCTAAAGATAGATCTATTGGGCCTAACAAACCCCATCCAAAGTACCGGATGCTTTAGTACTTCGAAATTTATATCATATCCGAAGGGTGTCCCGGAATGATGGGGATATTCTTATATGCATATTGTTAATGTCGGTTACCAGGTGTTCACCATTTGAATGATTATTTTTGTCTCTATGCATGGGACGTATATTTATGAGAACTGGAAATGAAATTCTTGTGGTCTATTAAAATGATGGAAATAAATGATTATGATAAACTAATGAACTCACCAACCTTTTGGTTGACACTTGAAAGCATGTTTATTCTCAGGTTTGAAAGAGATCTTCCGCTGTGCATTAGCTCATTTTAAAGATATTACTTGGAGTCATTCATGACATACTTCAAAAGACGTTGCATTCGAGTCGTTGAAGTTCATTAAAGATTATTATTAAGTAAATGACAGATTAGGTCATTTATAGTTTGGATATTATGAAATGGTATGCATACATGTCAATTTTCGATGTAAAGAAAGATTGTCTTTTAAAAACGAATGCAATGTTTGTAAAATGTATCATATAGAGGTCAAATACCTCGCAATGTAATCAACTATTGTGAATCGTTTATAATGTATATGAACGGGTCCTTTCAGTTGGTATCAGAGCGGTGGTCTTAGCGAACCAGGTCTGCATTAGTGTGTCTAACTGATAAGTCGTTAGGATACATTAGTGAGTCTGGACTTCGACCGTGTCTGCATGTCAAAAGTTTTGCTTATCATTTCGTGTCGAAAATTACCTGCTTATCATTTTTAAGTCTAGACGCGCTTTCCTGCATTTATTGCATAATAGTGTATAGACGAA
Organism: Rutidosis leptorrhynchoides; assembly: GCF_046630445.1. NCBI lineage: Eukaryota > Viridiplantae > Streptophyta > Magnoliopsida > Asterales > Asteraceae > Rutidosis > Rutidosis leptorrhynchoides. Next base: position 254,000,324 of record NC_092342.1, on the reverse strand, counting down.
TTCTTATCTTAGCATATCTGATACTGTGAACTTTGACTGACATTTTTCAAAGATTCTCCGTAATTTATGGGATTTTGGTATTATATATACATATGTAAATTATGTATAGAAAGATATCAAATCTAACTCCTATAATCTATTTCATATCAAAAATTCATTCCCTTGATCATACGAGATGGATCCCTCAACCAGTTCGAATTCCTTAGATTACGACAGCTATTCCGATATGGAGTCTCATTCCAGCTCCGAAAGCAGTATGACCAGAATAGATCAACCAATCAGTCATCACCTATTCTGGATGAAATGGGGATGGGTTCGTAGCCTCCTCAATTATTGGAGACAAGAAGAAGGTGATCCTTTCCATCCACCAAATTGCCCTATTGACAATGAACCTGAAGCACTTACCGGCGAACCTGTTCGAGAAACCATTTTCTCTCTCATCTCCAGAGTATCTCGTCACGATTATATACTACACCAAATTCTTGATTATATTTATCCGCTCGTCCGAACCGACGATCACCCCGGTGTAATAGAAGAAGTTAACGAGCTTCGCGCTCGGGTAGTGGCTTTGGAGAATACGGTGCGAAGGTTACAAACACCATCAGCAGCACCAGCAGCGTAACCAGTACCGCCAGTAACATCCACATCGCAAGTCTCAATACTAAAAGCACCAGCAGCATCACCGACATCAACATTAACCACCATTATTAACATCAACAGGATCATTACCACCACCAACAATCACATCCGCATCACACACCTCAATATCCCAATCTGTATATCGGATATCAACGTCACACGCACCAAAGATACCAAGGAGTACCAACAACAACAAACGATGAAGTATTGATTCATAACTTCATCGGAGAAACATTCTGTGGTGATTAGGTAATCTCTAAAGTTTTAGAGATTATCTATCTTAGCCTTAACCGTAAACCAGATGAGTGGACAGAGATGATAGAGAGAAGAACCGAAACCCTAACAAGACTGGTGCGTAAGGTACAAGCTAGACTTGTTTTACCAACATCATCAGCAGTACCAATAGCCTCACCAACACAGTCAATGCTATCAACATTGTTAGAATCGTCAGCACCTCTAACCTCACAAGTTTCGCCAATTCAAGAATCACTGTGGAAACCATTACAAATTAATAACAAGTATATTGTATCAACGAGTTATGAAGTATTAACTCAGTTCCTCCAAAGAATTTATATGTATATTCTATAAAAAAAATTTTTTACCATAATAAATCTTTCTGTACTAAGCTATTATGTATGGAACTTAACTATCTGGTTAATTCATATTACTAATTTGCTATGATGTACATTCTTCGTTAACAATTTAATCATTGTTAACTACAATCTCTGCTTCAACTCAATGAATTTTATTTCATAATAAATCAAGTGTATCATTCAATAACATGTTTGATTATACACTTTCATCTTTGATATACCCGAAATTTACGGGAAAACAATATTCGTATCTTGCGAAGTTAGCAAGAGTTCCATGAGCATCAGCATGATTCACTAAGGAAATACATATAAATATTGAAGCATTGATTACATTAGTGAAATACTCCGCAAAGTTTATGTAATCTCTAATGTTTTAGAGAAAATTCATTTCTAATTCAATCCGAAAATCAAATGAGCTTAGTATGATATTAACTCATTGAATCTGTACTACATCTGAAGAAAATATACCCACATATATTTTCATAAAGATTGTAATGAGAATTCTTGTTCAAAATATTATTTGTGAAATTTTTTTAACGGGTAGGTAATACCCGAGAGATATATAAAATCACAATTAATATGTTACATTCTTCAATTCTGATTCAATAATCATCAACTAAACCAATATACATTCTTCTATAGAAATCAAAACAATCATACTCATTCGAATCTAATTACATATTCTGATTTTGGGAATTTCAGAATTCAACTCGAGTTACAACCAAAATCATCACTCTTAGATCCTTATATTTTTCAAAGCTATACTTTGACTTCAAAACTGTGATAGCACATCACTTTTAATCGTAACACACAAGATGGATATGAGAAATCATTCGGGATTTAGGAAGATTTCATCATTTGGATATTGACTATGACAATCTGCAATCAAAACCCTCCAAAATTCTAGAAGACACTTCAAATAATAAACAATTGAGATGATGATCCAACCACACGTTACCCGAAGTTTTGTACCTGAAAAACTCTCGAAACCAAAGTCATAATCTAACATGTACCTGCGTCGAATTCTTCTAGCAAGAACAACATTTCGATTCCTTTTCAAAGTAGCCAATTTTGTCACGGATCCAGCAAGTCAACTTCGATTTTTTCAGTCGGACCAGTCTTATTATAACCCTGATAGATACGTTGCCCTTTCGTCATTATTACTGGGGAACCTTTCATATTCCACCATATTACCACCAGCGTTTAATCATCTAAAACACGATTCTTCTGAACCCACCTCAGATTGATAACCAGAGATTCAGATATTATTGCATTAAATGCAGAGGAAACATAAAAATGGTAGATGGTTTAAACGGTCAAAAGTTTGATGATAAAAGATAGTGAGTTGGTAAAGCTCAGAAAAAAGAAAGGATTTGGTACTGAAAAATGGATTGAGCAAAGTATGAAGGAAGCCATGGACAAATCACAGAGACTGAATCTGCCTTCAAAGGATCCAAATGATTCAGTGCCTGCTGAACTCGTTAGCGAACACCTTATTTCTTATTCTAAATCTCCACAGACAAATATTCTTCATCATCATCATATCTTGAATATTCTAAGATATCATAGTATCTTTCATTATAAATATCCTTGATAATTCTGAAGATATTTTCATAAGTATTCTCATTTGAAATCAATTATCTCTCTGTAATATCTGCAACATAGAAAGAAACTGTGTTAGTTTCTAAATACTGAAAAATTCGAATATGAATGTTTTTGAAGTAGTGTTGGGAACTGATACATGAGTTAATATAATATAATGACACTTGATCAACGTCATTATATTACAGTAGGTCATGTTAAGTTTCTAATGGGATGTGATGATTCACAGCACCATCATCATGTGCCATTTACACGACTCTTACATTCGATCTAATCCTTAAACATAGCAAGAAAATATTTCTTGATGATTCGATCTTTTACAGGATATTCTGGTAATTTGACAAGTCAAAATCGCATCATTAAGATTTCCTTCTTAGAACATTAACTATGTTCATTCCGAAATTCATAACTGCAAATTCTGGACCATTACTCGCTTGACTCAAGGACGGGAAGAGGAAACGAAAGAATGAAGCTCCAAACTAGAAATTGGAGCATAAACCGCAGCAAATAAAAGAGAATATTAATTATGGGTGACAATGATTATAGAAGACAGATGCAGGGGCATCGAAATATAAGGGAAGATATAAAACTCAACAACCACCCTGAAGCTACAAACCGTGCATATCAATACGTATTGCCACGTAAAGGCACGGAAAAATTAATAACACTATAACCCCAAGATAATAGCAGAAGTAAATAAAATCTTCCGGTGGTAGATGAAAGAAAAGGATGACAGATGTAAAAATTAAGAGTATATCAAGGATCAAAATGGGATGGAGCATATTGACGAATGTTTTAAAGTATGAACTGAGGAGAAAGAATAGAAGGTGTGAGTTGTAAGGAAACAAAGAGGGTGGATTTATAGAAAAATATCCGACAGAGCAATCGGAACAGATTATTACATTTGCTCAAAGAAGATCCTGATTTCCTAAGTCGCCGAAGAACCAAATCTTATTACGAAAATTTTCTTTAAATCCCTTAAATTCCGGAAATCAATCATAGCTACGTCATCAGTTAAAACAAATCTACATTTACTCATTTCGCTCTTTTACGATAGCTTCACTCATACGCTTCGAGAAATCGAATTATTTTATCCGTACTTCTTAATCATGATAAAACTCTATGTATCAGCTTATATTCGTCATAATAACATTCTTACTATTAGCTATGACGACCTCTATCAAATTTCGGGACGAAATTTCTTTTAACGGGTAGGTACTGTAGTGACCCGGAAATTTTCGATCAAATTTAAACTTTAATCTTTATATGTATCCGACACGATAAGCAAAATCTGTAATGTTGAGTCTCGAAAAGTTTGAAAACTATATTCATGTAATCAATTACCCTTTGACCATGTCTGACGATTCACGAACAAAAATGTGTAAATAGAAATGTATGTGTATGTACATATGTGTATTTTTTTTTTAAGCTAAGAAATATTGATAAAACATTTAAGAGCTTGGTGATACAAAAATAGATTATGAGATTATTATGTGACTTGAAAGCATTGAACGAATTAGTTGATATGAATATAAGCTACGAGATCTATTTTATGAACATAGAAATGCTATCACAGTAGTTAGTGAATAATACTTTACTTGAACGTATTTGTTCGATGTAAGTTTATCAATGAGATTAAAAGATAATATCAAGTGATTGATTTATCAGGTACATTGAATTATAATTACGAGTCTTTGTTATGAGGTCCACTTGAATTAGAAAACTCTTACTTTTAACGGTATTCGGAATATTTAGTAAAGTGATTCCATGTAAGAACAAAAGTGTTATTATTGAGGATTAGACAGAGGTTAGCGGAGAGTCTCGTTTAATTATCAAAAGCGTACCTTGCAATGATTGACTTGTGTCACTTGGTAGGTTAATTATTTAGTTTTCTTAATATTGAAGACGTTTTACGATATAGATGAAACCTTTTAAAGAATGATTTTGAATATAACTAATTCTGGAAAACTAAATTATATTTATTCAATTTAGTACAAACACATTTTTTTTCGATATAATAGAATTTGATTATAAAATATTTTTATGGATTTTCAATGATATAAAAATAAAAATAAATATAAAATAAAGATTTCTAATGAGCACCAAAAGACTACAACATTTCATCACAAGATTGAAAGTTAAAATGTTGGAAATCACTAAACCTGCGCACTTGCATGAGAAAAATCATAACTAAATCATACTGACTCGAAAAAGGGTGATTCCGGTGTCCAAACGACCGTAACTCAAAAATCTACAACTTTCATGAAGACACCATACACGAATCGTGTACCTATCTACACGAAACGTGTAATCTTGTGCCGACATATTTTGGTGGCGGCTCACTATGCAACATGTTTTTAATTTTTATTAATATTATATTATATTATTATATTATTTATAAATCTATATATATAGGATCGATCATAATTGTTTTCTAACTATCTATCTCTCACACTCTCTCTATAATTATATTTATTATTATTATTGTTAGTGTTATTATTATTATTATTATTAGTATTATTATACATAAAATACTACGACGAGGTCATGGGCGAGTTATTTCAAAACGGGTTTTATGAGCGGGATAGAGCTAAGGAAATTGTGAGTTATAGTCCCACTTTTAAAATCTAATATTTTTGGGATGAGAATACATGCAGGTTTTATAAATGATTTACAAAATAGACACAAGTACGTGAAACTACATTCTATGGTTGAATTATCGAAATCGAATATGCCCCTTTTTATTAAGTCTGGTAATCTAAGAATTAGGGAACAGACACCCTAATTGACGCGAATCCTAAAGATAGATCTATTGGGCCTAACAAACCCCATCCAAAGTACCGGATGCTTTAGTACTTCGAAATTTATATCATATCCGAAGGGTGTCCCGGAATGATGGGGATATTCTTATATGCATATTGTTAATGTCGGTTACCAGGTGTTCACCATTTGAATGATTATTTTTGTCTCTATGCATGGGACGTATATTTATGAGAACTGGAAATGAAATTCTTGTGGTCTATTAAAATGATGGAAATAAATGATTATGATAAACTAATGAACTCACCAACCTTTTGGTTGACACTTGAAAGCATGTTTATTCTCAGGTTTGAAAGAGATCTTCCGCTGTGCATTAGCTCATTTTAAAGATATTACTTGGAGTCATTCATGACATACTTCAAAAGACGTTGCATTCGAGTCGTTGAAGTTCATTAAAGATTATTATTAAGTAAATGACAGATTAGGTCATTTATAGTTTGGATATTATGAAATGGTATGCATACATGTCAATTTTCGATGTAAAGAAAGATTGTCTTTTAAAAACGAATGCAATGTTTGTAAAATGTATCATATAGAGGTCAAATACCTCGCAATGTAATCAACTATTGTGAATCGTTTATAATGTATATGAACGGGTCCTTTCAGTTAAAACTTGTAAAAATGACATGACGATATATATATATGGATATACATATGGTTAACATGAGATTATGATAAGTAAGTATCTCCATAAGTATATTAACAATGAGTTATATACATATAAACAAGACTACTAACTTAAGGATTTCGAAACGAGACATATATGTAACGATTATCGTTGTAACGACATTTAAATGTATATATATCATATTAAGATATATTAATATATCATAATATCATGATAATATAATAATTTAACATCTCATTAGATATAATAAACAATGGGTTAACAACATTAATTGAGATCGTTAACTTAAACGTTTCAAAACAACACTTACATGTAACGACTAACGATGACTTAACGACTCAGTTAAAATGTATATACATGTAGTGTATTTAGATGTATTAAAATACTTTTGAAAGACTTCAAGAAATATATCAAAACACTCATACTTAACGAAAATGGTTACAGTTACTTTCCCATTCTTTTCTTTCATCAAGAATTTTAGTCGTATTTTTACCCGTATTATACACAGCTTCAAAACGTACTTACTATGGGTATATACCAATAGGAACTAGCATGGGATTCCACTCTTGATTATGTCATGTATGACTAATCAATTTTAACTTCTACCATGAGCTAGTCAACTAACTAGAACTCCTTTTAACCCCACTCACCACTCACCAATTACCACCCATCATTCACTCCATTTCACTTCCAATTCTCTTTCTAATTCTCTCTCAACACACCCACACTATTATGAACGTATTTTTCCAGTAGTTAGTCATCATCTTCATCAAAAATCACTTCAAGAATCAAGCTATAATCATCATAGGAAGAACACTTCAAGAACACTTCAAAAATCCCTTCAAGTTTACTAATTTACTTCCAAGCTTTCTAATCCATTCCAAGTAATCATCTAAGATCAAGAAACCTTTGTTATATACAGTAGGTTATCTTTCTTATTCAAGTTAATATTCATATTCAAACTTTGATTCAATTTCTATAACTATAAACTATCTTAATTCGAGTAAAAATCTTACTTGAACTTGTTTTTGTGTCATGATCCTACTTCAAGAACTTTCAAGCCATCCAAGATCCTTTGAAGCTAGATCATTTCTTGTCACTTCCAGTAGGTTTACCTACTAAACTTGAGATAGTAATGATGTTCATAACATTATTCAATTCATATATATAAAACTATCTTATTCGAAGGTTTAAACTCGTAATCACTAGAACATAGTTTAGTTAATTCTAAACTTGTTCGCAAACAAAAGTTAATCCTTCTAACTTGACTTTTAAAATTAACTAAACACATGTTCTATATCTATATGATATGCTAACTTAATGATTTAAAACCTGGAAACACGAAAAATACCGTAAAACCGGATTTACGCCGTCGTAGTAACACCGCGGGCTGTTTTGGGTTAGTTAACTAAAAACTATGATAAACTTTGATTTAAAAGTTGTTATTCTGAGAAAATGATTTTTATTATGAACATGAAACTATATCCAAAAATTATGGTTACACTCAAAGTGGAAGTATGTTTTCTAAAATGGTCATCTAGACGTCGTTCTTTCGACTGAAATGACTACCTTTACAAAAACGACTTGTAACTCCGACTATAAACCTATACTTTTTTTGTTTAGATTCATAAAATAGAGTTCAATATTAAACCATAGCAATTTGATTCACTCAAAACGGATTTAAAATGAAGAAGTTATGGGTAAAACAAGATTGGATAATTTTTCTCATTTTAGCTACGTGAAAATTGGTAACAAATCTATTCCAACCATAACTTAATCAACTTGTATTTTATATTATGTAATCTTGAGATACCATAGACACGTATACAATGTTTCGACCTATCATGTCGACACATCTATATATATTTCGGAACAACCATAGACACTCTATATGTGAATGTTGGAGTTAGCTATACAGGGTTGAGGTTGATTCCAAAATATATATAGTTTGAGTTGTGATCAATACTGAGATACGTATACACTGGGTCGTGGATTGATTCAAGATAATATTTATCGATTTATTTCTGTACATCTAACTGTGGACAACTAGTTGTAGGTTACTAACGAGGACAGCTGACTTAATAAATTTAAAACATCAAAATATATTAAAAGTGTTGTAAATATATTTTTAACATACTTTAATATATATGTATATATTGTTATAGGTTCGTGAATCAACAGTGGCCAAGTCTTACTTCTCGACGAAGTAAAAATCTGTGAAAGTGAGTTATAGTCCCACTTTTAAAATCTAATATTTTTGGGATGAGAATACATGCAGGTTTTATAAATGATTTACAAAATAGACACAAGTACGTGAAACTACATTCTATGGTTGAATTATCGAAATCGAATATGCCCCTTTTTATTAAGTCTGGTAATCTAAGAATTAGGGAACAGACACCCTAATTGACACGAATCCTAAAGATAGATCTATTGGGCCTAACAAACCCCATCCAAAGTACCGGATGCTTTAGTACTTCGAAATTTATATCATATCCGAAGGGTGTCCCGGAATGATGGGGATATTCTTATATATGCATCTTGTTAATGTCGGTTACCAGGTGTTCACCATATGAATGATTTTTATCTCTATGTATGGGATGTGTATTGAAATATGAAATCTTGTGGTCTATTGTTACGATTTGATATATATAGGTTAAACCTATAACTCACCAACATTTTTGTTGACGTTTTAAGCATGTTTATTCTCAGGTGATTATTAAGAGCTTCCGCTGTCGCATACTTAAATAAGGACGAGATTTGGAGTCCATGCTTGTATGATATTGTGTAAAAACTGCATTCAAGAAACTTATTTTGTTGTAACATATTTGTATTGTAAACCATTATGTAATGGTCGTGTGTAAACAGGATATTTTAGATTATCATTATTTGATAATCTACGTAAAGCTTTTTAAACCTTTATTGATGAAATAAAGGTTATGGTTTGTTTTAAAATGAATGCAGTTTTTGAAAAACGTCTCATATAGAGGTCTAAACCTCGCAACGAAATCAATTAATATGCAACGTTTTTAATCAATAAGAATGGGACATTTCACTTGAGTCTCGCTTGAATCTGAGCAATCTTCTCCGTTGTTTCGTGGACTACCTCAGGTCCGGTGATTTGCTTTTCGCCTACTTCGGCCCAACAAATAGCAGAACAGCACTTGCGGCCATACAATGCTTCAAAAGGTGCGGCATTAATGTTCGAGTGATAACTGTTGTTGTAAGAAAATTCGACGAGTGGCAAATGCCTTTCCCATGCCTTTCCAAAATCAATGACACATGCACACAACATGTCTTCCAAGGTCTGAATCGTTCGTTCACTTTTCCAGTCGGTCTGTGGGTGATAAGCAGTACTCATGTCGAGACGGGTTCCCATGGCTTCTTGCAAAGAACTCCAAAATCTAGAAGCAAAACGGGGATCGCGATCTGAGATGATCGATAGAGGTACACCATGACGAGATACAACCTATTTGATGTATAATTGAGCAAGTCTCTCCATCGTATCCGTTTCCTTCATAGCTAGGAAGTGTGCAGATTTGGTAAGGCGGTCAACAATAACCCAGATGGTATCGTATCCGCCCACCGTCTTTGGTAACTTGGTGATGAAGTCCATTGTGATCCTTTCCCACTTCCATTGTGGGATTTCCAGTTGTTGAAGTAACCTAGAAGGCCTCTGATGTTCAGCCTTAACTTTCGAGCAAGTCAGACACTTACCAACATAAGTTGCAACGTCCTTCTTAAGATTCAGCCACCAGTACTATTCCTTAAGATCGTGGTACATTTTGCCCACTCCGGGATGAATCGAATATCTCGACTTGTGCGCTTCATCAAGTATAAGGTTCCGTAGATCTCCATAACAAGGTACCCAAATTCTTCCGGCATAACATCGGAGTCCAGACTCCCTAACCTCGAATCGAGAGACAAGAATGTTCAAATGTTCATGAGATATATTCTTCTCCTTGAGAGCCTCATCTTAGGCTACTCGGATCTGGCTTTTGAGATTTGAATGGATGGTGATGTTCAGAGCCCTAACACGAAGAGGTGCCGTCCTCTCCTTTCGGCTTAAAGCATCAGCTACAATATTGGCCTTGCCAGGATGATAACGGAGTTCACAATTGTAGTCATTCAGCGTCTCAATCCATTGATGTTGTCTCATATTCAGTTGTTTCTGATCGAAGATGTGTTGGAGACTGTTGTGATCGGTGAAGATAGTGCTCTTAGTTCCATACAAATAGTGTCTCCACAATTTGAGCGCAAAGACAACGGCTCCAAGTTCGAGATCATGAGTAGTGTAGTTCCGTTCATGAATCTTCAGTTGACGAGAAGCATAGGTAATAACCTTTGATCTTTGCATTACTACACAACCAAAACCACTTTTCGATGCATCGCAATAAACGACGAAATCGTCACTGCCTTCAGGAAGAGATAAGATAGGTGCTGTGGTCAACTTCTTCTTCAAGGTTTGAAATGCTGATTCGTGTGCGGGTTCCCAAATGAACTTCTTCCCTTTGTGAGTCAGCGCGGTCAAAGGATGCGCAATTAGAGAAAATCCCTCAATAAACCTTCGGTAGTAACCGGCGAGACCTAGGAATTGGCGAATATGCGTCGAAGTAGTGGGGGTTTTCCACTTGCTGATAGCTTCAATCTTGGTGGGGTTAACTTTGATACGCTGGTCGCTCACAACATGACCCATAAATTGGAATTCCTTCAACCAAAATTCACACTTGGAGAATTTGGCGTAAAGTTGCTCTTGTCTCAAGAGTTCAAGTACTAGCCGGAGGTGTTGCTCATGCTCTTCTTCGCTCTTAGAGTAGATGAGGATATCATCTATGAAGACGATAACAAACTTATCCAGGTACGGCTTGCAGACACGATTCATGAGATCCATGAATACGGCAGGTGCGTTGGTCAATCCGAACGGCATAACGAGAAACTCATAATGACCATAACGAGTTCTTAACGCAGTTTTCATCACATCACTTTCCTTCACCCTCAACTGGTGATAACCGGATCACAAATCGATCTTGGAGTAAACGCTCGATCCTTGTAGTTGATCAAAATGATCGTCAATACGGGGAAGAGGATACCGATTCTTGATCGTCAATTTGTTGAGTTCACGGTAGTCGATACACATACAGAAGGATCTGTACTTCTTCTTCACAAATAAAACAGGTGCACCACAAGGCGAGAAACTTAGTTGAATAAATCCTCGATCTAACAGCTCTTGGAGTTGACTCTGTAATTCTTGCATCTCGGAAGGTGCGAGTCGATAAGGTGCGCGAGCTACAGGTGCAGCTCCTTGTACTAAATCGATCTGAAACTCTACTACTCTCGGCGGCTGATAATGCTAAAAACGAACATATATTTCATAGCATTATTCCTCAAGAAAGACAAGCTTTTAGTTGCAATTGTTCTATTTACAAGTGATATTCGTTTAAATAATAAAAGGTGAAGACAAAAGACAGATTCGACGAATTGAAGACGCAAACGACCAAAAAGCTCAAAAGTACAAAATACAATCAAAGAGGTTCCAATTATTGATAAGAAACGTCTCGAAATTACAAGAGTACAAGATTCAAAACGCAAAGTACAAGATATTAAATTGTACGCAAGGACGTTCGAAAATCCGGAACCAGGACCAGATTCAACTCTCAATGCTCGACGCAACGGACTAAAAATTACAAGTTAACTATGTATATAAATAAAATATAATATATAATTAATTCTTAAAATTAATATATATATTATAATATATTTATAAAACGTCGGAAAATTAAAAGACAAACCTTTGTGAGCTGGAATTACGAACTCCGCGAGTTGCGGAGTATGGAGGCCAAAAATGCCGCGACTCGCGGAGCAGCCAAATACGAAAATCCCTATAAAACCCAACGAATTCTGATCATTTTTATCATCCAATATTTCAATCTCTCTATATCTATACGTAATATTTATATTTATATTTATATTTTAATTTTAATTTTAAATCCTAATAATAAGGGTATGTTAGCGAATGTTGTAAGGGTGTAAGTCGAAATTCTGTCCGTGTAACGCTACGCTATTTTTAATCATTGTAAGTTATGTTTATATTATTTTCATTAATGTCTCGTAGCTAAGTAATTATTATGCTTATTTAATACCGAAGTAATCATGATGTTGGGCTAATTACTAAAATTGGGTAATTAGGGCTTTGTACCATAATTGGGGTTTGGATAAAAGAACGACACTTGTGGAAATTAGACTATGGGCTATTAATGGGTTTTATATTATCTAAACAATACCTTGTTAATTTAATATACAAACTTATAATTCAACGTATTTATATATAACCACATACGCTTGACTGGGTACGGTGGGCGGGATATTTATAAATACCAATAATTATTCATTTTACCGGACACGGAACTGGATTAATAGTTATTAGACTTGTTGAAACAGGAGTGAATTACATTCAAGGGTAATTGATGTAATTGTTAACAAAGTAGTAAAACCTTGGTTTACACGCAGTCGATAACCTGGTGTATTCATTAAACAAAGTATTAAAACCTTGTTACAATTCGAATCCCCAATTAGTTGGAATATTTGACTTCGGGAATAAGAATAATTTGACGAAGGCTTTCGCTCTTTGTATTTATGACTGATGGACTATTATGGACAAATCCGTATGGACATATTAAATAATCCAGGACAAAGAACAATTAACCCATGGGCATAAAACTAAAATCAACACGTCAAACATCATGATTACGGAAGTTTAAATAAGCATAATTCTTTTATTTCATATTTAATTTCCTTTATTTTATATTTAATTGCACTTCTAATTATCGCACTTTTATTGTTATTGTATTTAATTGCACTTTTTAATTATCGCAAGTTTATTTTATCGCACTTTTATTATTCGCAATTTCATTATCGTTATTTACTTTACGCTTTAAATTAAGTCTTTTATTTATTTAATACTTTACATTTGGTTTTAACTACGACTAAAGTTTTAAAATCGACAAACCGGCCATTAAACGGTAAAAACCCCCCCTTTATAATAATAATATTACTTATATATATATTTGTATTTTTATAAAATAAAACTAATATAGCGTTAAGCTTTGTTTAAAAAATTCCCTGTGGACCGAACCGGACTTATTAAAAACTACACTACTGTACGATTAGGTACACTGCCTATAAGTGTTGTAGCAAGGTTTAAGTATATCCATTCAATAAATAAATAAATATCTTGTGTAAAATTGTATCTTTTTTAAGTTTCTTTTTTATTTAATTTATATATTTAGTTAAATTAGTTTAATTAAATTGTAAAATTAATAGTTTTATAAAATAAATAATATAAAAATAATATTTTTATAAAAATTGTACTTTTTACAACTTTTAGTATATTTTTATATTTTGTCCCTTTTTAATTGTTTTAGCGTAATATTTGTATTTTTCGCTCGTATTTAGTTTTAAGATATAGTTTTTGCCATAGTTATTTTTTTACTTCTAGATTTTTAGGCTTTGCCGTAAAATTCCTTAAGTGCTTTTTCTTTAGACTAAGATTTAGGTACTTTAGAATTTTGAGACGCCTTATTAAGTTTTAGTTTTTTTTTAAGTTATTGCCATTTGGGATATAGTTTTACTTGTAAGCTTTAATATTTTTAGAAGCAACTTTTAATTTTTAGTTTTTAGTGCCTTTTTAAGTTTCAACGCGCTACTTTCTTATTTTTATTTTTCGACGCCTTTTACCTATGTATTAATTATCATTCCAATTAGTAATCTCAATTTGCGATTATAATTTTAAGTTAGTGATAGTAATAAGGTTGTGTTAGTCGAGTGTTTTTAAATTCTATAACTCATTTTTTTTATTATTTCTTATTTTTCGGCGTCTTTTATTTTTCAACCCTTTTCTTTTTCGACGCGCTCTTTTTCTTTCTTATTTCTCGCTATTCTAGTTTTAGGACATAGATTTTTTTTTTCTACTTCTTATCTAAATTTCTTAAAATTACGAAAATTTATTTTAAGTGGTTAAATTGATAGACATCAAAATTTTCTGGTTCGTAGTAATAGTTGGATTTGTACGTGGACCGGGTTATTGGAGCCAAACGGTCCTCAATTATATTGTGACCAAATGAATCCTGCCCCTCTGCTGCATCTTTTGGCTATTCGAAATGTGGGCAAAATCAGAAAAGTCTATTAATTGGATAACTTATATAATTTTTTTTTCCTTTTAAAAACTAATAGGATATTCAGTGAATGCACCGAGCAAGACGTTCACCACCTTTTGTACGTTCACCACCTGTAACTAGATCAAGACATTTAGCAAATATTACCACCGTTGATTTTTCTTTAGAATCTTCATCCAATCGACCAAGTACTCCAATTTAAATTTCCGATAATCCATTTTTTGAACCCGACCTCACAATTGAGAATCCGGATAATATTCAGGGACAATTCATAGATCCTGAACCACTAAACTTTCCTCCGGAACCACCAATCATTCAAACAGAGATTGTTGAGGAACGAACCATTAAATCAGAAACCTCTAGTGATTCCGATTCAACAAATTCAATTATGGAGAATCTGGAACCTTTAAGTATGGAAGACCGAATGAGAGCTAAACGCACTGGCCAAGGTCACGCAATTACTCATCCAGACATTAATGCGCCAGATTATGAAATCAAAGGACAAATTCTACACATGGTGACTAATCAATGCCAATTTAGTGGTGCGCCGAAGGAAGATCCAAATGAACAACTTCGTACCTTTAATAGGATCTGCACACTATTTAAAATAAGAGAAGTGGAGGATGAACAGATATATCTCATGTTATTTCCCTGGACTTTAACGGGAGAAGCCAAAGATTGGTTGGAATCGTTACCTGAAGGGGCGATTGATACATGGGACGTTTTAGTTGAAAAATTTCTTAAACAATTCTTTCCGGCATCTAAAGCCGTAAGACTTCAAGCAGAAATTGTTACGTTTACACAGAAACCAAATGAAACTCTATATGAGGCGTGGACAAGATTTGGAATGTTATTAAGAGGATGTCCGCAACATGGTTTAGATACCTGTCAAATAGTACAAATATTCTAGCAAGGATGCGACATCACTACAAGGAAAGACATCGATATAGCAGCTGGTGGTTCTATTATGAAGAAAACAAAAACTGATGCTTACAAAATTATTGATAACACTGCTTCCCACTCACATGAGTGGCACCAAGAAAAAGATATTGTTAGATCATCTAAAGCAGCTAGAGCCGATTCTAGCCATGACTTAGATTCCATTTCCGCAAAGATAGATGCTGTCGAGAGACGAATGGAAAAGATGACTAAGGATATTCATTCAATATGAATTAGTTGTGAGCAGTGTGGAGGACCACATTTGACAAAAGATTGTCTCAGTATTGAATTAACAATGGAACAAAGAGAGAATATTTCATACATAAACCAAAGGCCTGGAAATAATTATCAGAATAATTATCAACCGCCAAGACCGATCTACAATCAAAACCAGAACTATAACCGAAATATTCCATACAACAACCAACAAGGTCCTAGCAATCAACAAGTATCCAATAATACTTACAATCAGCAAAGACCTAATTTTCAAAACAAACCACCACAACAAAACAATGATAAAAAGCCGAATTTAGAAGATATGATGACGAAGCTAGTTGAAACTCAAACGCAGTTTATTCACATCTCAAAAACAAACCAATGAACAAAATGCTCAAGAATTTAGAAATCAACAAGCTTCTATTCAAAACTTGGAACAAGAAGTAAGTAACCTAGCAAGGTTAATAGGTGAAAGAAAACCGGAAAGTTTACCTAGTGATACAAATGCTAACCCCCGGAATGAAACAGCTAAAGCCACTACCACAAGAAGTGGTACAACACTTAAACCACCTGAAATACCTGTAACTTCTGATGAAGCTATTCCTGCTCTACAAGAACCACAACCTGATCAAGATAAGGAAAAAGAACCGGTAGTTGAAAAGGTTAATGAAGATAACACAATTAAGGCTAAACCTTATGTTAAACCATACCAACCACCACTTCCTTACCCGAGTAAAATGAATAAAGAGAAACTTGAAGCCGAGCAATCCAAATTCTTAGATATGTTTAAACAGATAAATGTAAATCTTCCTTTCATTGATGTAATTTCAGGAATGCCTAGATATGCTAAATTTCTGAAAGATCTAATATCAAATAGAAAGAAAATGGAAGAGCTCTCGGCCGTTACTATGAATGCTAATTGTTCAGCAGTGCTGTTGAATAAGATACCAGAAAAACTATCTGATCCAGGAAGTTTCTCAATTCCATGTTTTCTGGGTAGTCTTAGTTCAATAGAAGCATTGGCAGACTTTGATGCTAGTATAAATTTAATGCCGTATTCACTATACGCTAAACTAGACCTTGGAGAATTGAAACCAACAAGAATAATCATACAACTAGCCGATCGATCAATAAAATATCCTAGAGGGATAATGTAGAATATACTAGTTAAAGCCACTTCCAAACCATTTTGAATACGCTTATTTACATGGTGAATCTGAATTACCTGTAATAATATCGTCTTCTCTTACTGAAAATGAGAAATCACAACTCATTTCTGTGTTGAAAGCTCATAAACCAGCTATTGCATGGAAGATTCATGATATTAAAGGAATATGTCCTTCGTATTGCACACATAAAATCCTTATGGAAGAAGGTCAAAAAACGTATGTGCAATGCCAACGAAGACTAAATCCTAATATGCAAGATGTAGTTAAGAAAGAGATTATTAAACTGCTAGATGCAGGTTTGATATATCCAATTTTTGATAGTCCATGGGTAAGCCCAGTTCAATGCGTGCCTAAGAAGGGTGGCATGGCTGTCATTACAAATGAAAAAAATGAGCTTATTCCTACAAGGACTGTAACAGGATGGCGTGTATGTATTGATTATAGAAAATTAAATGACGCCACCAGAAAAGATCACTTTCCCTTACCTTTCATTGATCAAATGTTGGAAAGATTAGCTGGAAGTAGTTACTATTGTTTTCTTGATGGATTTTCCGGATATTTTCAAATTCCAATAGCACCCGAAGATCAAGAGAAAACCACGTTCACGTGCCCTTATGGTACTTTTGCTTACAATTGCATGCCATTTGGACTTTGCAACGCCCCTGCAACCTTTCAAAGGTGTATGATGGCGATTTTTCACGACATGATAGAAGAATGCATGAAAGTTTTCATGGATGACTTTTCAGTCTTCGGTGATACATTTAAAACATGTCTAGCTAATCTTGAACGAATGCTTATTAGATGCGAACAATCAAATCTAGTTCTTAATTGGGAGAAATGCCATAAAAATGGTTAAAGAAGGCATCATTCTTGGTCATAAAATTTCAAAAGAAGGAATTGAAGTGGATAGAGCTAAAGTAGATGTAATTGCTAAACTTCCACACCCCATCAATGTTAGAGGAGTTAGGAGTTTTCTAGGGCATGCCGGTTTTTACCGACGTTTCATAAAAGATTTTTCTAAAATTGCCACTCCTATGAATAAACTCCTAGAAAAGGATGCTCCATTCATCTTTTCAGATGAATGCATCAAATCTTTTAATATTCTTAAAGAGAAACTCACTAATGCTGATAATGCTAAAAACGAACATATATTTCATAGCATTATTCCTCAAGAAAGACAAGCTTTTAGTTGCAATTGTTCTATTTACAAGTGATATTCGTTTAAATAATAAAAGGTGAAGACAAAAGACAGATTCGATGAATTGAAGACGCAAAGGTCCAAAAAGCTCAAAAGTATAAAATACAATCAAAGAGGTTCCAATTATTGATAAGAAACGTCTCGAAATTACAAGAGTACAAGATTCAAAACGCAAAGTACAAAATATAAAATTGTACGCAAGGACGTTCCAAAATCCGGAACCGGGACATGAGTCAACTCTCAAAGCTCGACGCAATGGACTAAAAATTACGAGTCAACTATGTACATAAATATAATATAATATATAATTAATTCTTAAAATTAATATATATATTATAATATATTTATAAATCGTCGGCAAGAAAGAAGCCAAAGGAGGGTGAGCTGTATTTTCAAACTCCGCGACTCGCGGAGTTTGAAGGCAAAAATTGCCGCGAGTCGCGGAGTACCCCTGAACTCAATTCCCTATAAAGCCAAACGAATTCTGATCATAAAAAAAAATTCAATCTCTCTCTCTATATATGTATACGTAAATATATTTATATTTATATTTTAATTTTAATTTTAATTATAATTCTAATAATAAGGGTATGTTAGCGAATGTTGTAAGGGTGTAAGTCGAAATTCTGTCCGTGTAACGCTACGCTATTTTTTTAATCATTGTAAGTTATGTTCAACCTTTTTACATTAATGTCTCGTAGCTAAGTTATTATTATGCTTATTTAATCCGAAGTAATCATGATGTTGGGCTAATTACTAAAATTGGGTAATTGGGCTTTGTACCATAATTGGGGTTTGGACAAAAGAACGACACTTGTGGAAATTAGACTATGGGCTATTAATGGCCTTTATATTTGTTTAACTAAATGATAGTTTGTTAATGTTAATATAAAGATTTACAATTGGGCATCCCTATAAATTACCATATACACTCGATCGGACACGATGGGCGGGGTATTTATATGTACAAATAATCGTTCATTTAACCGGACACGGGAATGGATTAATAGCCACTAGAATTATTAAAACAGGGGTGAAATTATGTACAAGGACACTTGGCATAATTGATAACAAAGTATTAAAACCTTGGATTACACTCAGTCGACATTCTGGTGTAATTATTAAACAAAGTAATAAAACCTTGTTACAGTTTAAGTCCCCAATTAGTTGGAATATTTAACTTCGGGTATAAGGATAATTTGACGAGGACACTCGCACTTTATATTTATGACTGATGGACTGTTATGGACAAAAACCAGACAGACATATTAAATAATCCAGGACAAAGGACAATTAACCCATGGGCATAAAACTAAAATCAACACGTCAAACATCATGGTTACGGAAGTTTAAATAAGCATAATTCTTTTATTTCATATTTAATTTCCTTTATTTTATATTTAATTGCACTTCTAATTATCGCATTTTTATTGTTATTGTATTTAATTGCACTTTTAATTATCGTGCTTTTTAATTATCGCAAGTTTATTTTATCGCACTTTTATTATTCGCAATTTTATTATCGTTATTTACTTTACGCTTTAAATTAAGTCTTGTATTTATTTATTATTTTACATTTAGTTTTAACTGCGATTAAAGTTTTAAAATCGACAAACCGGTCATTAAACGGTAAAAACCCCCCTTTATAATAATAATATTACTTATATATATATTTGTATTTTTATAAAAGTAAACTAATATAGCGTTAAGCTTTGTTTAAAGATTTTCCCTGTGGAACGAACCGGACTTACTAAAAACTACACTACTGTACGATTAGGTACACTGCCTATAAGTGTTGTAGCAAGGTTTAAGTATATCCATTCTCTAAATAAATAAATATCTTGTGTAAAATTGTATCGTATTTAATAGTATTTCCTGCTAAAATATAAAGCTATTTTATATACACCTCGCATAACATCAAGTTATTTTTGGCGCCGCTGCCGGGGAACAATCTAGCTTAAAAGCCGGAAGCGCAACGCTACATAAAAAAAGATTTTTATTTTTAGTTTACTTTTATTAAAATTCACTTTTGTAAAAATACGTTTTTAATTATTCGAAAATATAAAAAGAAAAACAAAAATTTATATATTTTTAAGATTTTATTAAATATTTAAGTTTTATAAAGTTTCTTTATTTTTATTTTATAAAAATATAAGTTTTTATTATATAAATATTTTAGATTTTAAAACAAAAAACAGAAAAAAAAATATAAATTTTTAAACGCGTCAAATTTTAAACTGTACCTGAGTTGAAAATTGGAACCCCGCGACTCGCGGAGTTTGCTGCTTGGAATACCGCAACTCGCGGAGCCACCCTGACACCGACAGAAAGCCTAATCAGCATTTATTATGGGTAATTATTAATTATTATTATTAATAAACCCTAATTACTTAATTATTAATATAATTAGTTTAAGTTTTTAAATTAAATTGTATTTTAAATTTTAATTAGTTTTATTATATATATAAATTAATAGTTTTATAAAATAAATAATATAAAAATAATATTTTTATAAAAATTGTACTTTTTACAACTTTTAGTTTATTTTTATATTTTGTCCCTTTTTAATCGTTTTAGCGTAATATTTGTATTTTTAGCTCATATTTAGTTTTAAACTTAGTTTTTGCCATAGTTATTTTTACTTCTAGATTTTTAGGCTTTGCCGTAGAATTTCTTAAGTGCTTTTTCTTTAGACTAAGATTTAGGTACTTTAGAATTTTGCGACGCCTTTTTAAGTTTTAGTTTCTTTTTAAGTTATTTCCATTTGGGATTTAGTTTTTCCTGTAAGCTTTAATATTTTTAGACGACTTTTACCTATGTATCAATTATCATTCCAATTAGTAATCTTAATTTGCGATTATAATTTTAAGTTAGTTGTAGTAATAAGGTTAGGTTAGTCAAGTGTTTTTAAGTGTTATAAGTTTCTTTTATTTTTCCGTCACCTTTTATTTTTCAACCATTTTTCTTTTTCGACCTTTTTCGACGAACTCTTTTTCTTTCTTATTTCTCGCTATTCTAGTTTTAGGACATAGATTTTTATTGTACTTCTTATCTAAATTTCTTAAAATTACGAAAATTTATTTTAAGTGGTTAAATTGATAGACATCAAAATTTTCTGGTTCGTAGTAATAGTTGGATTTGTATGTGGACTGGGTTATTGGAGCCAAACAGTCCTCAATTATATTGAGACCAAACGAATCCTGCCCCTCTGCTGCATCTTTTGGCTATTCAAAACGTGGGCAAAATCAGAAAAGTCTATTGATTGGATAACTTATTATAATTTTTCTTTCCTTTTAAAAACTAATAGGATATTCAGTGAATGCACCGAGCAAGACGTTCACCACCTTTTGTACGTTCACCACCTGTAACTAGATCAAGACATTTAGCAAATATTACTGCCGTTGATTTTTCTTTAGAATCGTCATCCAGTCGACCAAGTACTCCAGTTCAAATTTCCGATAATCCATTTTTTGAACCCGACCTCACAATTGAGAATCCAGAGAATATTCAGGGACTATTCATAGATCCTGAACCATTAAATTTTCCTCCGGAATCACCAATCATTCAAACAGAGATTGTTGAGGAACGAACCATTAAATCAGAATCCCCTAGTGATTCTGATTCAACAAATTCAATTATGGAGATTCTGAAACCTTTAAGTATGGAAGACCGAATGAGAGCTAAACGCACTGGCCAAGGTCACGCAATTACTCATCCAGACATTAATGCGCCAGATTATGAAATCAAAGGACAAATTCTACACATGGTGACTAATCAATGCCAATTTAGTGGTGCGCTGATGGAAGATCCAAATGAACATTTACGTACCTCTAATAGGATCTACACACTATTTAAAATCCGAGAAGTAGAGGATGAACAGATATATCTCATGTTATTTCCCTGGACTTTAAAGGGAGAAGCCAAAGATTGGTTGGAATCGTTACCTGAAGGGGCGATCGATACATGGGATGTTTTAGTTGAAAATTTTCTTAAACAATTCTTTCCTGCATCTAAAGCCGTAAGACTTCAAGGAGAAATTGTTACATTCACACAGAAGCCAAATGAAACTCTATATAAGGCTAGGACAAGATTTGGAAAGTTATTGAGAGGATGTCCGCAACATGGTTTAGATACCTGTCAAATAGTACAAATATTCTACCAAGGATGCGACATCACTACAAGAAAAGACATAGATATAGCAGCTGGTGGTTCTATTATGAAGAAAACCGAAACTGATGCTTACAAAATTATTGATAACACTGCTTCCCACTCACATGAGTGGCACCAAGAAAAAGATATCGTTAGATCATCTAAAGCAGCTAGAGCCGATTCTAGCCATGACTTAGATTCCATTTCCGCAAAGATAGATGCTGTCGAGAGACGAATAGAAAAGATGACTAAAGATATTCACTCAATACGAATTAGTTGTGAGCAGTGTGGAGGACCACATTTGACAAAAGATTGTCTCAGTATTGAATTAACAATGGAACAAAGAGAGAATATTTCATACATAAACCAAAGGCCTGGAAATAATTATCAGAATAATTATCAACCGCCAAGACCGATTTACAATCAAAACCAGAATTATAACCGAAATATTACATACAACAACCAACAAGGTCCTAGCAATCAACAAGTATCCAATAATACTTACAACCAGCAAAGACCTAATTTTCAAAACAAACCACCACAACAAACCGATGATAAAAAGCCGAATTTAGAAGATATGATGACGAAGCTAGTTGAAACTCAAACGCAGTTTTTCACATCTCAGAAACAAACTAATGAACAAAATGCTCAAGCATTTAGAAATCAACAAGCTTCTATTCAAAATTTGGAACAAGAAGTAAGTAACCTAGCAAGGTTAATAGGTGAAAGAAAACCGGGAAGTCTACCTAGTGATACAAATGCTAACCTCCGGAATGAAACAGCTAAAGCCATTACCACAAGAAGTGGTACAACACTTAAACCACCTGAAATACTTGTAACTTCTGATGAAGCTATTCCTACTCCACAAGAACCACAACCTGAACAAGATAAGGAAAAAGAACCGGTAGTTGAAAAGGTTAATGAAGATAACACAGTTAAGGCTAAACCTTATGTTAAACCATACTAACCACCACTTCCTTACCCGAGTAAAATGTAGAAAGAGAAACTTGAAGCCGAGCAATCCAAATTCTTGGATATGTTTAAACAGATAAATGTAAATCTTCCTTTCATTGATGTGATTTCAGGAATGCCTAGATATGCTAAATTCTTGAAAGATCTGATCACGAATAGAAAGAAAATGGAAGAACTCTCGGCCGTTAGTATGAATGCTAATTGTTCAGCAGTACTGTTGAATAAGATACCAGAAAAACTATCTGATCCAGGAAGTTTCACATTTCCATGTTTTCTGGGTAGTCTTAGTTCAATAGAAGCATTGGCAGACTTAGGTGCTAGTATAAATTTAATGTCGTATTCACTATACGCTAAACTAGACCTTGGAGAATTGAAACCAACTAGAATAAGTATACAACTAGCTGATCGATCAATAAAATATCCTAGAGGGATAATGGAGAACATGCTAGTTAAAGTTGGTACTTTAGTATTTCCAGTAGATTTTGTTGTTCTGGACATGGAAGAAGATTCTCAAGTTCCTCTCATATTAGGAAGACCATTTTTAAACACGGCTAAAGCAATGATAGACGTATTCGGTAAGAAACTGACCCTAAGTATAGAGGACGAGAGTGTTACCTTTTCAGTTGATAAAGCAATGCAACAACCGCAATCTGCAGATGATACATGTTATTATATTCAAACTATAGATGCACATGCAGAATTATTAGAAGAATTTCCAGAATTACAAGGAACATGAGAATGTTCTTTAGGAGAAGGTAATGAACCAATTGATGAAGTTGAAATGTTAGCTACACTTATAGCTAATGGATAGGAACCAACAACAGAAGAAATTCAAATGCTAAAAGAAGAAGACAGATATCGATATAAATCATCAATAGAAGAACCTTCGAAATTAGAGTTAAAGCCACTTCCAAACCATTTGGAATACGCTTATTTACATGGTGAATCTGAATTACCTGTAATAATATCGTCTTCTCTTACTGAAAATGAGAAATCACAACTCATTTCTGTGTTGAAAGCTCATAAACCAGCCATTGCATGGAAGATTCATGATATTAAAGGAATAAGTCCTTCGTATTGCACACATAAAATCCTTATGGAAGAAGGTCATAAAAAGTATGTGCAACGCCAACGAAGACTAAATCCTAATATGCAAGATGTAGTTAAGAAAGAGATTATTAAACTGCTAGATGCAGGTTTGATATATCCAATCTCTGATAGTCCATGGGTAAGCCCAGTTCAATGCGTGCCTAAGAAGGGTGGCATGACTGTCATTACAAATGAAAAAAATGAGCTTATTCCTACTAGGACTGTAACAGGATGGCGTGTGTGTATTGATTATAGAAAATTAAATGACGCCACCAGAAAAGATCACTTTCCCTTACCTTTCATTGATCAAATGTTGGAAAGATTAGCTGGAAATAGTTACTATTGTTTTCTAGATGGATTTTCCGGATATTTTCAAATTCCAATAGCACCCGAAGATCAAGAGAAAACCACATTCACGTGCCCTTATGGTACTTTTGCTTACAAACGCATGCCATTTGGACTTTGCAACGCCCCTGTAACCTTTCAAAGGTGTATGATGGTGATTTTTCATGACATGATAGAAGAATGCATGGAAGTTTTCATGGATGACTTTTCAGTCTTCGGTGATACATTTGAATCATGTCTAGCTAATCTGGAACGAATGCTTATTAGATGCGAACAATCAAATCTAGTACTTAATTGGGAGAAATGCCATTTCATGGTTAAAGAAGGCATCATTCTTGGACATAAAATTTCAAAAGAAGGAATTGAAGTGGATAGAGCTAAAGTAGATGTAATTGCTAAACTTCCACATCCCACCAATGTTAGAGGAGTTAGGAGTTTTCTAGGGCATGCCGGTTTTTACCGACGTTTCATAAAAGATTTTTCTAAAATTGCCACTCCTATGAATAAACTCCTAGAAAAGGATGCTCCATTCATCTTTTCAGATGAATGTATCAAATCTTTTAATATTCTTAAAGAGAAACTCACTAATGCGCCGATCATGATAACACCAAATTGGAATCTACCATTTGAACTAATGTGCGATGCAAGTGATTTTGCAATGGGAGCCGTTTTAGGACAAAGGATTGAAAAACGATTTCAACCTATATATTATGCTAGTAAGACGTTACAAGGAGCACAAACGAACTATACAACTACTGAAAAAGAACTCCTTGCTATTGTCTTTGCTTTTGACAAATTTCGATCATATCTCGTTCTAGCAAAAACGGTGGTTTATACCGACCATTCTGCTCTTAGATACCTATTTTCGAAACAAGATGCTAAACCAAGATTAATCCGTTGGATCTTACTCTTACAAGAGTTAGATATTGAAATACGAGATAAAAGAGGAGCAGAAAATCTCGCCGCTGATCATCTTTCTCGACTTGAAAATCCCGCATTAGAAGTTCTAAATGAATCGGCCATACAAGACAACTTTCCTGATGAATATCTATTGAAGATAGATTATAAAGAAATTCCATGGTTTGCAGACTATGCAAATTACTTAGTTTGTGGATTCCTTGAAAAAGGATTATCGTACCAAAAACGAAAAAAATTCTTCAGTGATATAAAACACTATTTCTGGGAAGATCCACATTTGTTTAAAAGTTGTCCAGATGGAATAATACGCCGATGTGTATTCGGAGATGAAGCCAGTAAAATATTAAACCATTGTCACACAGGACCAACAGGAGGGCATTATGGGCCTCAACTAACAGCAAGAAAAGTTTATGATGCTGGATTCTATTGGCCTACAATTTACAAAGACGCACACCTTCTTTGCAAATCCTGTGATGCTTGTCAAAGGGCCGAAAAAATAAGTCAACGTGATGAAATGCCACAAAATGTCATCCAAGTATGTGAAGTATTTGACATTTGGGGCATTGACTTTATGGGTCCATTTCCAAAATCTCATAATAATCTCTATATTCTCGTAGCCATTGATTATGTATCTAAATGGGCGGAAGCACAAGCTCTCCCAACTAACGATGCACGTGTTGTAGTCAACTTTTTAAAACATCTTTTTGCAAGGTTTGGAACACCGAAAGCTTCAATAAGTGATCGGGGAACTCATTTCTGTAATAATCAACTTGAAAAAGTTTTTAAAAGATATGGAGTAACTCATAAAATCTCTACTGCTTATCATCCACAAACAAGTGGACAAGTTGAAAATACCAACCGAGCTTCAAAACGTATTCTAGAGAAAACCGTAGGATCAAATCCGAAGGAATGGTCCATTAAATTGGAGGATGCACTCTGGGCTTTTAGAACAGCCTACAAAACTCCAATTGGAACCACACCTTTTAGACTTGTTTATGGAAAAGCATGTCATCTTCCAGTAGAAATTGAACACAAAGCATTTTGGGCTTTGAAGACATGTAATCTTGATTTACATGAAGCTGGGCGTCTACGATTAAATCAATTAAACAAATTAGAAGAATTAAGACATGAAGCATATGAAAATTCGTTGATCTATAAGGAAAGAACGAAGAAATGGCATGATAAAAGAATCAGAACTTCAAAAGAATTTAAGGAAGGAGACAGAGTTCTTCTTTTCAATTCACGATTCAAGCTATTTCCTGGAAAATTGAAATCAAGATGGTCTGGACCACTCATAGTTAAAAGAGTTTTTCCATACGGAACAGTAGAATTGATAAATTCAAATGGGATTGAATTTAAAGTTAATGGTCACAGAGTTAAACACTACATAGATAGTCCGATGAAAGTCGACAACGAAGTTAATCACAATTTTGACACCACAGCTAACTAAGTGTGGGGAGAATCAAGTCTTAAAAGGATAATATGTATTTCTGTTAGAGTTAGATTGTCTGTTTTTGTGTAGTTCTCGAAAATGGAACCCGAATGGTCTTTCCCTAGCAGACCCTAAAGAACTAGTCTTCTCCCCCCATTCTGATTTTTTATTTTTTTAGGTTTTTACAAAATGAAGACTGCCTGTGAACTAAACCATGGTCTAATGCTACACGCTTTGATCACTAAACGTAATAATGACACACTACCAAGTGAAATAGTATCAGAAATCAGAGAAAGATTAGACGGAGTAAGAAAAGAATCCAGATGCGAAGATAATAAGTTACAATTTGGTAAAGGAAAATCAAAATCCGCAGCGAAAAGAAGAGCACGACACCTAGAAAGATGTCACAAATGCGGAAAATGGTCACATGGAGGTAAATGTTCAAATAATCAAACCTATTCAAATACCGAATTTGTTACTTTATGCAGAGACGGACCGTTCATATGTTTAGAAGAAAAAACACTGAATGCTCGAGGTTACGCCTATGTAGCCATGGAAAACCAATTAAACCGACTATCTTATGAATGGGATAGATCGTATAACTAAGAATACTATCTCACAGGTAAGTCTGTACAGTTTTTTATTTTTAATTTTTTTTAACCTTTTGATAATAAACGCTAATTTGTTCGCTAAAAAGTATTAAATTGGTATTGAATAAAATTAGGTTTGGCGACCGAAATTATTGATATCATTCAAAAATTTATTACATCACTGCGAAATTTAACGTTTATTCTTAAGGTATAAATATCTTTAATCAATCAACCCAAAATATTTTAAAAATTCGTCATGAGTTAAATTAGGTCATGGAACCGAAATAACTTTACCGAAAAGAGGGGCGTATTTTTTTGATAATATTTGATTGATTAAAGTGGGATAAAAAGCCAAAAAGATTTTTAATTTTATTTTTACCATGTTTTTAAAATTAATATATAAATTTTAAATTAATATTGTACACTTTGTAAAATCAATATATTTAAAATTGTAAATATTCGAAAAATTAATATAAGTTTGGTGTGAATTTATAATATAAAAATTTAAATTAAGTTTGGTGTGAATTTTATTTTTATGAATTTTTAAATTTAAGTTTGGTATGAATTTTTAATATTAATTTTGAATTTTATGCATTTTAAATTTAAGTTGTGTGAATTTAAAAACAAAAATTTACTTTATTTCGCTAAGTTAAAAATATGATTTTTAAAATTCGTCGTAAGTTGAAGACTAGGTCTCTGAACCGAAATTGCTTTAACCGAGGGAGGGACGAGAACTTTTATTATCATTATTTTTAATCTTATTGAATTAAAGTATGCCAAAAACATTAAAAAAACCCAAAAATCTAAGCTTTAAAAACAATCGCTTGAAAAAGACAAATTTTAAAATTTTGTCGAAGGACGGACTAGGACATCGATCCGAAACGACCTCGTCCTAAACAGCAAAGGAAAACAAAATTTTAAATTTATTTTATATTCGTTTATTAAGTTAAGATTTTATATTTAAAAAAAAAAAAAAAAAAAAAAAACACCGCGACTCGCGGTGTTTGAGGCTACCAAACCCCGCGACTCGCGGGAGGACCAAAATACAGAAAAAAATAAAATCGAGCTGAACTGATCAGTCCACACCACAACTCAAACATACAGTGAAAATAAACCCGAAAAAACCTGAGAAAACACCCCCAAAATCACAATTTTTAACCGTTAATCATCAAATCTTTTACTAAATTCATGTTAAGAAGGATGCTATCAAGGAATTACTCAAGAAAAACGGTAAATTTCTACACCTAAACACCATTTAATCCGAAAATTAGTGTTCTTGAGTAATTTTATACCCAATTCAATTTTGATGCTTTTTAGTGTAATTATGCTTCAATTGCTTATGTATTATGCTTGTATAACCTAGATTGATGCTATTTAACATGATTAGAAGCCTTAAACTTCAAATTTTGAGTAATCTAGGGTTTGTGTTCTTGAGCAAATTTGGGGCTTTTTGATATAAACAGGTTATGGCCGACTTTTGTCATGAATTGTTGCTAAATTAAGTAGTGTAACATGTTTAGGTAGTTAAATGATCCAAACTTTGAGCCTAAACATGATTTTGAGAATTAAAGTGGACTTTTTCAAGTCTAAAATTCATGAACTTGATTTTTGAGAGATAATGCCATTTGAAACTTGTTTAATTGCTAGTAATGATTATTTTGACATGTTATTTGAGTTGAATGCTTATGAACTTGGCGAACATTTTCGTATATGCTTATTTGAAAAAGTGTAGATTTGATGAAAATATGAAAATGAGCTTAAGTTTGATATAAATTGATCATGTCATTGTAATTATTTTGATTGATGATTTTGCTGACACTAATGCATATTTGGATGCACAAAAATTGTGTTTGATGTGTTTTGCAGACTGAAAGGGGTGAATCTTCATCCCAAACTCGCAATGCTCCTGCTGAGAATGTGGAACAACAGGAGGTGGATAACTACTACAAACAAGATATACCTCATCCAGTCATGACATTTTCTGATATGCACTTGGAAGATTTGCACCCGAACCTGAGATTTGACAGACTTTGGATAGATTATCCAAAATACCAAAGGGGTTTGCATACTCTTCATTCTAAAGTTGTTGAGGTACCTAGGGTCATAGAATGGGGACCATTAGAAGCTGTAGAATTGGCCGGGCCAATTAGGGAATTACTTGCACAGAGGTATGGTAATTCTACTTTTAACGACTGGGTACGTTTATTCACCATGCATAGACCTGTATATAAAGTATGGTGTGAAGAATTGTTGTGTAGTATAGAATTAAATGATCGGGTAGCTAGTTTAACCGATCGATCTTTTATTAGATTTTTGTTAGGAGGTTCGATGCGCCACATGTCTTTACTAGACATGGCTCAGGCTTTACGTATATATACGCCTGAGGAGTTAGCATCTGCCGATTGTAGAGGGTTGATACTAAATGGTAGAAAGATAGCTGAAAATTTTGTTACACATGGTGTATGGAGTCAAATGACAAGGCATCACCGATTCAAAGGGGTAAGAATAAGGAAAAGGTAAATGAACAGGATTTGTTTTACCATATGTGTATTCGAGACCCACAAAGCGCTGTAAGTATACCTTATTGTGTAGGTTATTATTTATCAGCTATGGTTAGGGGGATGAGACCACATAGCATAATAGGAGGTGGTATATTTATTACTTTGATTGCTGAATATCTCGGTGTGGATATAAGTCGGGGGGATTATTAGTCGAAGAACCAGAACCCCGCGATACAATAGGTTTAAATGTATACCATGGTGCGAAAGTTTTGAAGAGGCGAAATAACGCCGCAGTACAATACCATGGTAGACATCCATAGGTTGAGAGAAACCAACAGCAAGGTAATGTAGGAGGGGGAAATAAAATGGCAGAAATGCAAAGGTTTATAGCTTCACAAGAGTATGAAAATGCTAGACATAGAGCATTTGAAGATTGGCAAGTTCATCAAAACCAAATCATAGCTTATTGCCAACATATAGGTAGAAACTATATTCCTACTCCATCGCCCATATTCCCTCCCTGTTCTATAGAGAATCAACCACCATATCCTACGTATAACCCAGCCGAAGCATTTTATAGCACCTATGGTTATGCATGGAACCCCTACTGGTATCAGTATTATCCCTAGTCTACTTAGTTTTATTTATTTTGTAATTTGTAATGTTGATACGTTTAATACTTATGTTAATATTGTAATAGTTTTTATAATTTTCTAACTTTTATTCTTAGATTTTAATAATTTTTGAATGTGGGGTAATATACCAAACTTCAAAAATATGTATATATGTTTGCAGTTTATCTTATGTACACAACAGGGTAAAACAACGCATTTTCAAAGACTGGCATTAAGTTCAGCAAAAGCAACTAATTTTGACGACAAGATGCAAAATATATGTGAAATAACAACAAGACGGAATGAACAAATGATATGCACCATTTATCATTCAGCAAGCAAACACAAATATGTTTGGAAACTTTGGTAAAATTTAATTATTTTCACACAAATCAAACTCAATAATTTAAATTGTTACTGATTTCTTGCAAATTAGGGCATTGCAAGATCTTAAGTGTGGGAAGGGGTTAAATTCTTTCGGATTTTAAAATTTTTACTTTATAGACTTGGTTACCATTAGAAATACTAGTAAAGTAGTAGTTGTATTAGAATCTAGTGCTCTCTGATAATAAAGAACAGCCCTAGTCTTATATACTGACTACCCAATTCTAGTAAAAATTTTCAAAATTTTCAACTAAATGAACTCAAAATCATGTTTATACATATTTATGAACGATAAAACTAGGTGTTAACACCGAAATTATTGTTACCTCGAAAAGGACATAAATTGAGAAATAAACCAAAATGTTAAAATTCATTTAAAATGGAATAGAGGACAATAAAAAGGAAAATAAAAGCCAAGTGTGGGAAAATTCTCCAAGTTATTCAAAACATATGTCACATATTTTTGTACAAATAACTGAAAATACTTTTGCTTTGGACTAAACTAAAAATTTTTACCTGATTTACTGTAAGAAAGATGGATCTACACGATGAATCAATTCCATCATTAAAAGGAAGAAAAGTCTTCCGAAAAAGACACGCGCTTCTTGATTTAGGTCAAGAAGTTGTCGTCCAGACCATCTGTAGGTTGACGAAAAATCTAGAAAAGTCATCACTAAAATCAGCAGGAAATCCACGGACCTCAGCATTAAACAGGGTCGCCAAGTGGTCAGATTTATCCTAACCATGAGAAGGATTTATCTCGTAAAATGGGGGGCACCATGCAAATTAGCTGGATAAGACTAATGAATCAAATCTCCAGAAAGGATAATCTCCTTAAAAGATCAAAAATCAGCTTTTAAGACTGATATTACTCAATCCTTGAGATTGACCTTAAAGATTGAGAATTCAAACTCATGGAATTCAATGATATCTAAACTCGAGCTTGAACGAGAAAATATTTTGATCAAAATTACAAACCGATTTATTTTCTGAAAAACCATTTTCAATGCGTTCATTACCATTGAACATAAAATCCTAGGAATTCACCTGAAATTCATTAGGTCACCTGAACCAAATCGGGTGTCAACCGTAAGAACGGTGGTTGCATATCATGGTCAAAGACAGGACCTTGTGCCAGATCGACAAATTAAAAGGGTGAGCTTTACTATTGCTCCTACAAAGGATAGTAATTGCGTCCGACACGTTATAGACCATAATTAAAAGCATGTCAGGGGACATTGCCTTTACAGTTGCTTGTTCAACACTTTCCTTTACAACCGGACGGTAGTTTACCCAAAGGTAATATACGGAGCAAGTATACTGGACGTGTTGCTTTCCTAATACAAGGTTAGCAAGTGGGTGACACAAAACCGCAAGTTTTGAACTAAAATTTTCAAATCTGAAACCCACCAAACCCACAAAAATAATTTGCAAACACCGGTGAAGGGTTATTTCGGAAAACTTATCTAGGGTAAAAGCTAGATTTAATTTTTAAAAGATCAAATGTTTTCATAAAGATCCAATTTCCTTAATGGATCTAAATTTTATAGTCATGTGGGACTGTAAACCATATCGTTACTACCATTGTTTATACCGCCGCAAAGAAATCACTGATGTACAAAGTGTGAAGCATAAAGAAGTGATTCTAGTATTTCAAGACTATATTGCTTGAGGACAAGCAACGCTCAAGTGTGGGAATATTTGATAATGCTAAAAACGAACATATATTTCATAGCATTATTCCTCAAGAAAGACAAGCTTTTAGTTGCAATTGTTCTATTTACAAGTGATATTCGTTTAAATAATAAAAGGTGAAGACAAAAGACAGATTCGATGAATTGAAGACGCAAAGGTCCAAAAAGCTCAAAAGTATAAAATACAATCAAAGAGGTTCCAATTATTGATAAGAAACGTCTCGAAATTACAAGAGTACAAGATTCAAAACGCAAAGTACAAAATATAAAATTGTACGCAAGGACGTTCGAAAATCCGGAACCGGGACATGAGTCAACTCTCAACGCTCGACGCAATGGACTAAAAATTACGAGTCAACTATGTACATAAATATAATATAATATATAATTAATTCTTAAAATTAATATATATATTATAATATATTTATAAATCGTCGGCAAGAAAGAAGCCAAAGGAGGGTGAGCTGTATTTTCAAACTTCGCGACTCACGGAGTTTGAAGGCAAAAATTGCCGCGAGTCGCGGAGTACCCCTGAAC
Source organism: Rutidosis leptorrhynchoides (assembly GCF_046630445.1). Lineage (NCBI taxonomy): Eukaryota > Viridiplantae > Streptophyta > Magnoliopsida > Asterales > Asteraceae > Rutidosis > Rutidosis leptorrhynchoides. Next base: position 253,967,124 of record NC_092342.1, on the reverse strand, counting down.
TCAATTCCCTATAAAGCCAAAAGAATTCTGATCATTTTGATCATAAAAAAAATTCAATCTCTCTCTATATATGTATACGTAAATATATTTATATTTATATTTTAATTTTAATTTTAATTATAATTCTAATAATAAGGGTATGTTAGCGAATGTTGTAAGGGTGTAAGTCGAAATTCTGTCCGTGTAACGCTACGCTATTTTTTTAATCATTGTAAGTTATGTTCAACCTTTTTACATTAATGTCTCGTAGCTAAGTTATTATTATGCTTATTTAATCCGAAGTAATCATGATGTTGGGCTAATTACTAAAATTTGGTAATTGGGCTTTGTACCATAATTGGGGTTTGGACAAAAGAACGACACTTGTGGAAATTAGACTATGGGCTATTAATGGGCTTTATATTTGTTTAACTAAATGATAGTTTGTTAATGTTAATATAAAGATTTACAATTGGGCGTCCCTATAAATTACCATATACACTCGATCGGACATGATGGGCGGGGTATTTATATGTACAAATAATCGTTCATTTAACCGGACACGGGAATGGATTAATAGCCACTAGAATTATTAAAACAGGGGTGAAATTATGTACAAGGACACTTGGCATAATTGATAACAAAGTATTAAAACCTTGGATTACACTCAGTCGACATTCTGGTGTAATTATTAAACAAAGTAATAAAACCTTGTTACAGTTTAAGTCCCCAATTAGTTGGAATATTTAACTTCGGGTATAAGGATAATTTGACGAGGACACTCGCACTTTATATTTATGACTAATGGACTGTTATGGACAAAAACCAGACGGACATATTAAATAATAAAGGACAAAGGACAATTCAACCATGGGCATAAAACTAAAATCAACACGTCAAACATCATGGTTACGAAAGTTTAAATAAGCATAATTCTTTTATTTCATATTTAATTTTCTTTATTTTATATTTAATTGCACTTCTAATTATCGCATTTTTATTGTTATTGTATTTAATTGCACTTTTAATTATCGTACTTTTTAATTATCGCAAGTTTATTTTATCGCACTTTTATTATTCGCAATTTCATTATCGTTATTTACTTTACGCTTTAAATTAAGTCTTGTATTTATTTATTATTTTACATTTGGTTTTAACTGCGACTAAAGTTTTAAAATCGACAAACCGGTCATTAAACGGTAAAAACCCCCCTTTATAATAATAATATTACTTATATATATATTTGTATTTTTATAAAAGTAAACTAATATAGCGTTAAGCTTTGTTTAAAGATTTTCCCTGTGGAACGAACCGGACTTACTAAAAACTACACTACTGTACGATTAGGTACACTGCCTATAAGTGTTGTAGCAAGGTTTAAGTATATCCATTCTCTAAATAAATAAATATCTTGTGTAAAATTGTATCGTATTTAATAGTATTTCCTGCTAAAATATAAAGCTATTTTATATACACCTCGCATAACATCAAATGCGCCGATCATGATAACACCGAATTGGAATCTACCATTTGAACTAATGTGCGATGCAAGTGATTTTGCAATGGGATCCGTTTTAGGATAAAGGATTGAAAAACCATTTCAACCTATATATTATGCTAGTAAGACGTTACAAGGAGCACAAACAAATTATACAACTACTGAAAAAGAACTCCTTGCTATTGTCTTTGCTTTTGACAAATTTCGATCATATCTCGTTCTAGCTAAAACGGTGGTCTATACCGACCATTCTGCTCTTAGATACCTATTTTCGAAACAAGATGCTAAACTAAGATTAATCCGTTGGATCTTACTCTTACAAGAATTCGATATTGAAATCCGAGATAAAAGAGGAGCAGAAAATCTCGCCGCTGATCATCTTTCTCGTCTTGAAAATCCCGAATTAGAAGTTCTAAATGAATCGGCCATACAAGACAACTTTCTTGATGAATATCTATTGAAGATAGATTATAATGAAATCTCATGGTTTGCAGACTATGCAAACTACTTAGTTTGCAGATTCCTTGAAAAAGGATTGTCGTACCAAAAACGAAAGAAATTCTTCAGTGATATAAAACACTATTTTTGGGAAGATCCACATCTGTTTAAAAGTTGTCCAGATGGAATAATACGCCGATGTGTATTCGGAGATGAAGCTAGTAAAATTTTAAACCATTGTCACACAGGACCAACAGGAGGGCATTATGGGCCTCAATTAACAGCAAGAAAAGTTTATGAAGCTGGATTCTATTGGCCTACAATTTACAAAGACGCACACCTTCTTTGCAAATCCTGTGATGCATGTCAAAGGGCCGGAAAAATAAGTCAACGTGATGAAATCCCACAAAATGTCATACAAGTATGTGAAGTATTTGACATTTGGGGTATTGACTTTATGGGTCCATTTCCAAAATCTCATAATAATCTCTACATTCTCGTTGCCATTGATTATGTATCTAAATGGGCGGAAGCACAAGCTCTCCCAACTAACGATGCACGAGTTTTAGTCAACTTTTTAAAACGTCTTTTTGCAAGGTTTGGAACACCGAAAGCTTTAATAAGTGATCAGGGAACTCATTTCTGTAATAATCAACTTGAAAAAGTTCTTAAAAGATATGGAGTAACTCATAAAATCTCCACCGCATATCATCCACAAACAAGTGGACAAGTTGAAAATACCAACCGAGCTTTAAAACGTATTTTAGAGAAAACCGTAGGATCAAATCCGAAGGAATGGTCCATTAAATTGGAGGATGCACTCTGGGCTTTTAGAACAGCCTACAAAACTCCAATTGGAACCACACCTTTTAAACTCGTCTACGGAAAAGCATGTCATCTTCCAGTAGAAATTGAACACAAACCATTTTGGGCTTTGAAAACATGTAATCTTGATTTACATGAAGCTGGTCGTCTACGATTAAGTCAACTAACGAATTAGAAGAATTAAGACATGAAGCATACGAAAATTCGTTAATCTATAAAGAAAGAACGAAGAAATGGCATGATAAAAGAATCAGAAGTTCAAAAGAATTTAAAGAAGGAGATAGAGTTCTTCTTTTCAATTCACGATTCAAGCTATTTCCTGGAAAATTGAAATCAAGATGGTCTGGACCATTCATAGTCAAAAGAGTTTTCCCATACGGAACGATAGAATTAATAAATTCAAATGGAATTGAATTTAAAGTTAATGGTCACAGAGTTAAACATTACATACATAGTCCGATGGAAGTTGACAATGAAGTTAATCATAATTTCACCACCCAAGAAAACCTTCAAAATGAAAACATAAATATGTTATCAACAACATTTGAAAAATCAAAATTAGAATATAAGGAGGAATCAAATTTGAGTGATGAAGAAGAATTCTTATACAAACCTCCCATTCCAAAAAACGAAGAAAAATGTGAACAAGAAATTCAAATAGAAGTGAAAGAACCAAGGAAAGAACACACGAAAAAGGTTTACAAACCAACTCGACTTACTAAAGCAGGAGACCCGGGTGAATTTATCATTTCTTGCTTGCTTAATGATGGTGCTGTATATAATGGAATCGCAGATTTAGGAGCAAGTGCAAATATTATACCTCTTTCCTTATACAAAAGATTAGGCATGGGTAAATTAAAACCAACCAAAATAGGTGTCCAATCATTTGACCAAACCATTAAACACCCGGTTGGAATAGCAAATAATTTACTTGTTAACGTGGGAAGTTTGACCTTTGTTGCAAACTTTATAGTGATTAATATGGAGGAAAACCTTGATATTCCTCTAATTCTAGGTCGCCCATTTTTAGCAACCACCGAGGCATTCATTGATGTAAGAGAAGGTAGAATGACACTTAGGGATGGTGATACATCGATCACCTTTGTGAACCGAAAGTTCAGATCTCCACAAACCAAAACTGTTAGACCAATAAAAACGCATAAGTGTGGGGAAGATGAAGAAACACTTAATGATGATCCAATCACAAAGAATGCCGTTGATGATACGAAATTAGATGAACCCATTTTTAACAGTTCAACGAAGAAACTTTATTAACGGATTCACGATGCTAAGATTAAAGGAAACTTTAAGTTATATAACCGATTAATATCCAATTTATCGTCAAAAGAAAAGGCAATGTTAGTTGAATTTGTGAAAGTTACGGAGGAAATTAACAAATGGATTGAAGTAAAAGTCAAAGATATACAAGTTGTTGATGATTCAATTGAAAATAATGTTAATCACAATTTCAACTAAGTATAGGGAGGTTTATGTATTTCTGTTAGAGTTAGATTTTCTATTTTCGTGTAGTTCTCGAAAATGGAACTCGAATGGTCTTTCCCTAGCAGACCCTAAAGAACTAGTCTTCTCCCCCCATTCTGAATTTTTAGTTTTTTTAGGTTTTTACGAAATGAAGACTTCCTGTGAACTAAACCATAGTCTAATGCTACACGCTTTGATCACTAAACGTAATAATGACACACTTCCGAGTGAAATAGTATCAGTAATCAGAGAAAGATTGGATGGAGTAAGAAAAGAATCAGATGCGAAGATAATAAGTTACAATTTGGTAAAGGAAAATCAAAATCCGCAGCGAAAAGAAGAGCACGACACCTAGAAAGATGTCAAAATGCGGAAAATGGTCACATGGAGGTAAATGTTCAAATAATCAAACCTATTCAAACACCGAATTTGTTACTTTATGCAGAGACGGACCGTTCATATGTTTAGAAGAAAAAACACTGAATGCTCGAGGTTACGCCTATGTAGCTATGGAAAACCAATTAAACCGACTATCTTATGAATGAGATAGATCATATAACTAAGAATACTATCTCACAGGTAAGTCTGTACAGTTTTTATTTTTTATTTTTAACCTTTTGATAATAAACGCTAATTTGTTCGCTATAAAGTATTAAATTGGTTTTTTATAAAATTAGGTTTGGCGACCGAAATTATTGATATCATTCAAAAATTTATTACATCACTGCGAAATTTAACGTTTATTCTTAAGGTATAAATATCTTTAATCAATCAACCCAAAATATTTCAAAAATTCGTCATGAGTTAAATTAGGTCATGGAACCGAAATTACTTTACCGAAAAGAGGGGCGCATATTTTTGATAATATTTGATTGATTAAAGTGGGATAAAAGCCAAAAAGATTTTTAATTTTATTTTTACTTTGTTTTTAAAATTAATATTAAAATAATATTGTAAACTTGTTAAAATTAAATCAATATATTTAAAATTGTAAATATTTGAAAAATTAATGTTTTTAATATAAGTTTGTATGTATAAAAACAAAAATATAATTTAAGTTTGGTGTGAATTTTTAATTTTATGCATTTTAAATTTAAGTTTGGTGTGAATTTAAAAACAAAAAAAAAAATTTACTTTATTTCGCTAAGTTAAAAATATGATTTTTAAAATTCGTCGTGAGTTGAAGACTAGGTCGTTGAACTGAAATTGCTTTACCCGAGGGAGGGACGAGAACATTTATTATCATTATTTTTAATCTTATTAAATTAAAGTATGCCAAAAAAAATTAAAAAACCCAAAAATCTTTGCTTTTAAAACCGCGCTTTAAATAGACAAATTTTAAAATTTTGTCGAGGGACGGACTAGGACATCGTTCCGAAACGACCTCGTCCTAAATAACAAGGGAAACAAAATTTTAAAATTAATTAATTAATTGTTTTATAAGTTAAGGTTTTTTTAAAAAAAAAAAAAAAAACTCCGCGACTCGCGGAGGATGAAAAATCCAGAAAAAAATATATACTGATCGAACAGATCAGTATCCTCACTGCCCACACCACAAAACTGCGAAAAAACCCGAGAAAACACTCCCAAATTCGCAATTTTTGACCGTTAATCATCAAATCTTTTACTAAAATCATGTTGAGAAGGATGCTATTAAGGAATTACTCAAGAAAAACGGTAAATTTATACACCTAAACACCATTTAATCCGAAAATTAGTGTTCTTGAGCAATTTTATACCCAATTTGATTTTGATGCTTTTTAGTGTAATTATGCTTAAATTGTTTATGTATTATGCTTGTATAACCTAGATTGATGCTATTTAACATGATTAGAAGCCTTAAACTTCAAATTTTGAGTAATCTAGGGTTTGTGTTCTTGAGCAATTTGGGGCTTTTTGATATAAACAGGTTATGGCCGATTTTTGTCATGAATTGTTGCTAAATTAAGTAGTGTAACATGTTTAGGTAGTTAAATGATCCAAACTTTAAGCCTAAACATGATTTTGAGAATTAAAGTGGACTTTTTCAAGTCTAAAATTCATGAACTTGATTTTTGAGAGATAATGCCATTTGAAACTTGTTTAATTGCTAATAATGATTATTTTGACATGTTATTTGTGTTGAATGCTTATGAACTTGGCGAACATTTTCGTATATGCTTATTTGAAAAAGTGTAGATTTGATGAAAATATGAAAATGAGCTTAAGTTTGATATAAATTGATCATGTCATTGTAATTATTTTAATTGATGATTTTGCTGACACTAATGCATATTTGGATGCACAAAAATTGTGTTTGATGTGTTATGCAGACTGAAAGGGGTGAATCTTCATCCCAAGCTCGCAATGCTTCTGCTTAGAATACGGAACAACAGGAGGTGGATAACTACTACAAACAAGATATACCTCATCCAGTCATGACATTTTCTGATATGCACTTGGAAGATTTGCACCCGAACCTGAGATTTGACAGACTTTGGATAGATTATCCAAAATACCAAAGGGGTTTGTATACTCTTCATTCTAAAGTTGTTGAAGTACCTAGGGTCATAGAATGGGGACCATTAGAAGCTGTAGAATTGGCCGGGCCAATTAGGGAATTACTTGCACAGAAGTATGGTAATTCTACTTTTAACGATTGGGTACGGTTATTCAACATGCGTAGACCTGTATATAAAGTATGGTGTGAAGAATTGTTGTGTAGTATAGAATTAAATGATCGGGTAGCTAGTTTAACCGATCGATCTTTTATTAGATTTTTGTTAGGAGGTTCGATGCGCCACATGTCTTTACTAGACATGGCTCAGGCTTTACGTATATATACGCCTGAGGAGTTAGCATCTGCCGATTGTAGAGGGTTGATACTAAATGGTAGAAAGATAGACGAAAATTTTGATACGCATGGTGTATGGAGTCAAATGACTAGCCATCACCGATTTAAAGGGGGAAATTACTCTTATTTGGATATAGATAGAGGTGAATTAAGAGTAATTCATAGGTTTTTAGCCAATTCGATTACACAACGAGGTAAGAACAAGGAAAAGGTAAATGAACAGGATTTGTTTTACCACATGTGTATTCGAGACCCACAAAGCGCTGTAAGTATACCTTATTGTGTGGGTTATTATTTATCAGCTATGGTTAGGGGGATGAGACCGCATAGCATAATAGGAGGTGGTATATTTATTACTTTGATTGCTGAATATCTCGGTGTGGATATAAGTCGGGGGGGGGTTACTAATCGAAGAACCAGAACCCCGAGATACAATAGGTTTAAATGTATACCATGGTGCGAAAGTTTTGAAGAGGCGAAATAACGCCGCAGCACGATATAATGGTAGACATCCACAGGTTGAGAGAAACCAACAGCAAGGTAATGTAGGAGGGGGAAATGAAAGGGTAGAAATGCAAAGATTTATAGCTTCACAAGAGTATGAAAATGCTAGACATAGAGCATTTGAAGATTAGCAAGTTCATCAAAACCAAATCATAGCTTATTGCCAACATATAGGTAGAAACTATATTCCTACTCCATCGCCCATATTCCCTCCCTGGTCTATAGAGATCCAACCACCGTATCCTACGTATAACCCAGCCGAAACATTTTATAACACATATGGTTATGCATGGAACCCCTACTGGTATCAGTATCATCCCTAGTCTACTTAGTTTTATTTATTTTATAATTTGTAATGTTGATACATTTAATACTTATGTTAATATTGTAATAGTTTTTATAATTTTCTAACTTTTATTATTAGATTTTAATAATGTTTGAATGTGGGGTAATATACCAAACTTCAAAAATATGTATATATGTTTGCAGTTTATCTTATGTACACAACATGGTAAAACAACGCATTTTCAAAAACTGGCATTAAGTTCAGCAAAAGCAACTAATTTTGACGACAAGATGCAAAATAAATGTGATATAACAACAAGACGGAATGAACAAATGATGTGCACCATTTATCATTCAACACAAACACAAATATGTTTGGAAACTTTGGTAAAATTTAATCATTTTCACACAAATCACCCTCAATAATTTAAATTGTTACTGATTTCTTGCAAATGAGGGCATTGCAAGATCTTAAGTGTGGGAAGGGGTTAAATTCTTTCGGATTTTAAAATTTTTACTTTATACACTTGGTTACCATTAGAAATACTAGTAAAGTAGTAGTTGTATTAGAATCTAGTGCTCTCTGATAATAAAGAACAGCCCTAGTCTTATATACTGACTACCCAATTCTAGTAAAATTTTTCAAAATTTTTAATTAAATGAACTCAAAATCATGTTTATACATATTTATGAATGATAAAACTAGGTTTTAACACCGAAATTATTGTTACCTCGGAAAGGACATAAATTGAGAAACAAACCAAAATGTTAAAATTCATTTAAAATGGAATAGAGGACAATAAAAAGGAAAATAAAAGTCAAGTGTGGGAAAATTTACCAAGATATTTTAAACATATGTCACATATTTCTGTAACAAATAACTGAAAATACTTTTGCTTTGGACTAAACTAAACTGTTTTACCCGATGAAAGAAAAGAAAAGATGGATCTACACGATGAATCAATTCCATCATTAAAAGGAAGTAAAGTCTTCCGAAAAAGAAACGCGCTTCTTGATTTAGGTCAGGAAGTTGTCGTCCAGACCAGCTGTAGGTTGACAAAAAATCTAGAAAAGTCATCACTAAAATCAGCAGGAAATCCACGGACCTCAGCATAAAACAGGGTCGCCAAGTGGTCAGATTTATTCTAACCATGAGAAGGATTTATCTCGTAAAATGGGGGGGCACCGTGCAAATTAGCTGGATAAGACTAATGAATCAGATCCCCAGAAAGGATAATATCCTTAAAGATTAAAAATCAGCTTTTAAGACTGATATTACTCCATCCTAGAGATTGACCTTAAAGATTGAGAATTACAAACTCATGGAATTCAATGATATCTAAACTCGAGCTTGAACGAGAAAATATTTTGATCAAAATTACAAACCGATTTGTTTTCTGAAAACCCATTTTCAATGCGTTCATTACCATTGAACGTAAAATCCTAGGAATTCATCTGGAATTCATTAGGTCATCTGAACCAGATCGGGTGTCAACCGTAAGAACGGTGGTTGCATAGCATGGTCAAAGACAGGACCTTGTGCCAGACCGAAAAATCATAAGGGTGAGCTTTACTATTGCTCCTACCAAGGATAGTAATTGCGTCTGACACGTTATAGACCATAATTAAAAGCATGTCAGGGGACATTGCCTTAACAGTTGCTTGTTCAACGCTTTCCTTTACAACTGGACAGTAGTTTACCGAAAGGTAATATACGGGACAAGTAAACTGGACGTGTTGCTTTCCTAATACAAGGTTAGCAAGTGGGTGACACAAAACCATAAGTTTTGAGCTAAAATTTTCAAATATAAAACCCACCAAACCCACAAAAATAATTTGCAAACACCGGTGAAGGGTTATTCAGGAAAACTTATCTAGGGTAAAAGCTAGATTTAATTTTCAAAAGATCAAATGTTTTCATAAAGATCCAATTTCCTTAAAGGATCTAAATTTTTATAGTCATGTGGGACTGTAAACCATATCGTTACTACCATTGTTTATACCGCCGTATAGAAATCACTGATGTACAAAGTGTGAAGAATAAAGAAGTGATTCTAGTATTTCAAGACTATATTGCTTGAGGACAAGCAACGCTCAAGTGTGGGAATATTTGATAATGCTAAAAACGAACATATATTTCATTGCATTATTCCTCAAGAAAGACAAGCTTTTAGTTGCAATTGTTCTATTTACAAGTGATATTCGTTTAAATAATAAAAGGTGAAGACAAAAGACAGATTCGATGAATTGAAGACGCAAACGACCAAAAAGCTCAAAAGTACAAAATACAATCAAAGAGGTTCCAATTATTGATAAGAAACGTCTCGAAATTACAAGAGTACAAGATTCAAAATGCAAAGTACAAGATATTAAATTGTACGCAAGGACGTTTGAAAATCCGGAACCGGAACCAGAGTCAACTCTCAACGCTCGACGCAACGGACTAAAAATTACAAGTTAACTATGTATATAAATATAATATAATATATAATTAATTCTTAAAATTAATATACATATTATAATATATTTATAAAACGTCGACAAATTAAAAGACAAACCTTTGTGAGCTGGAATTACGAACTCCGTGAGTTGCAGAGTATGGAGGCCAAAAATGCCGCGACTCGCGGAGCAGCCAAATACGAAAATCCCTATAAAACCCAACGAATTCTGATCATTTTTATCATCCAATATATCAATCTCTCTATATCTATACGTAATATTTATATTTATATTTATATTTTAATTTTAATTTTAAATCCTAATAATAAGGGTATGTTAGCGAATGTCGTAAGGGTGTAAGTCGAAATTCTGTCCGTGTAACGCTACGCTATTTTTAATCATTGTAAGTTATGTTTATATTATTTTCATTAATGTCTCGTAGCTAAGTTATTATTATGCTTATTTAATACCGAAGTAATCATGATGTTGGGCTAATTACTAAAATTGGGTAATTAGGGCTTTGTACCATAATTGGGGTTTGGATAAAAGAACGACACTTGTGGAAATTAGACTATGGGCTATTAATGGGTTTTATATTAACTAAACAATACCTTGTTAATTTAATATACAAACTTATAATTCGACGTATTTATATATAACCACATACGCTTGACTGGGTACGGTGGGCGGGATATTTATAAATACCAATAATTATTCATTTTACCGGACACGGAACTGGATTAATAGTTAATAAACTTGTTGAAACAGGAGTGAATTACATTCAAGGGTAATTGGTGTAATTGTTAACAAAGTAGTAAAACCTTGGTTTACACGCAGTCGATAACCTGGTGTATTCATTAAACAAAGTATTAAAACCTTGTTACAATTCGAATCCCCAATTAGTTGGAATATTTGACTTCGGGAATAAGAATAATTTGACGAAGGCTTTCGCTCTTTGTATTTATGACTGATGGACTATTATGGACAAATCCGTATGGACATATTAAATAATCCAGGACAAAGAACAATTAACCCATGGGCATAAAACTAAAATCAACACGTCAAACATCATGATTACGGAAGTTTAAATAAGCATAATTCTTTTATTTCATATTTAATTTCCTTTATTTTATATTTAATTGCACTTCTAATTATCGCACTTTTATTGTTATTGTATTTAATTGCACTTTTTAATTATCGCAAGTTTATTTTATCGCACTTTTATTATTCGCAATTTCATTATCGTTATTTACTTTACGCTTTAAATTAAGTCTTTTATTTATTTAATATTTTACATTTGGTTTTAACTGCGACTAAAGTTTTAAAATCGACAAACCGGTCATTAAACGGTAAAAAAACCCCCTTTATAATAATAATATTACTTATATATATATTTGTATTTTTATAAAATAAAACTAATATAGCGTTAAGCTTTGTTTAAAAGATTCCCTGTGGACCGAACCGGACTTACTAAAAACTACACTACTGTACGATTAGGTACACTGCCTATAAGTGTTGTAGCAAGGTTTAAGTATATCCATTCAATAAATAAATAAATATCTTGTGTAAAATTGTATCGTATTTAATAGTATTTCCTAGTAAAATTTAAAGCTATTTTATATACACCTCGCATAACATCAGCGGCGGTAATCCAGGCAAGTCTTCAGGAAAGACATCGGAGAATTCGTTCACAATTCGAATGTCGTTCACACTCTTCACCTCGGTTTCTACCATTTTCACATGTGCTAGGACATCAAAACGTCCTTTCTTCATGATCTTTTGCGCTTTCACGCAACTAATGAGGTTCAACTTTGAGGTACATCTCTCTCCGTAAATGATCAGTGGCTCACCATCTCCTTGTGGTATACGAAGAGCTTTATCTCCACAAATAATATCGGCTCTTACTTTGGTCAACCAATCCGTACCGATAATAACATCAAAGCTTCCCAACTTAATGGGTATCAAATCAATTTCGAAATCTGCACCAGCTATGTTGATAATAGCTCCTCGACTAATATGGTCAATTTCTCAAGTTTTCCATTGGCTACCTCTACAAGCATACTCTCCTTTAACGGGACTAACGACCAATTAATCTTATCGTAAAAGTGTCTACATACATAACTTCTATCAGCACCAGTATCAAATAGGACGGAAGCTAAAAGATTATTGATAGTGAATATACCTGTCACCAAGTCGGGGTTCTCTCGGGCGTCCCTTGCATTAACGTTGAAAGCTCTACCACGGGGTGGTCTGCCGTCCTTTCTTTTGTTGGGGCACACATTTCTGAAATAGCCCGTCTGTCCGCATTCGTAGCACTTTTTAGGTCCATTGGTGTTCGGCTTCCCATTCAAAGTGGTGACCTTGCAGTCCTTGCCGATATGCCCAGTCCGTTGGCACTTTTCACAAACAACATTACAATACCCAGTATGGTGCTTGTAGCACCTCTTGCATTGTGGTAAGGTGCCCTTGTAGTTCGGGTTGGGGTTTCCACCGTTGTTGTTTCCTCTGAAACCCTCATGTCATTTCGCCGGGTTTTGATCATAGGTCTTTCCCCTGTTGTTATCCCATTTGCGCTTCTCACTACTACCCGCTTCAGACTTAGCCTTCTCCGGTTCATCGATGATAATTTGATTCATTAAAGTATGTGCCATGCGCATCGCTTCCGGGACATTGGGTGGTTTGGACGAGGTGACGTTTCCCTTAATATACTTAGGAAGTCCCCAAAAATACCTTTCCATACGTTTGAATTCCGGGGTGACCATGGTAGGACACATCAGGGCCAGTTCCAAATACCTACGATTGTAGCCATCGAGGTCGTTCCCTACAACCTTCAACTGCATAAACTCAATCTCCATCTTCTGGATCTCGGTCCTAGGGCAATATTCCTTAATCAGGGCCCCTTTGAATTCCTCCCATGAGGTAGCAAATGCCTCATCAATACCTTTTGCTTGAGAAAAATGTGTTCCACCACGTTAGTGCGCCGTCAGACAGAGTGCATGAAGCAAACTTGGTTTTATTCGCCTCTGAACAGTTACTAACTCGAAACACAGATTCTAACTTCTCGAACCATCTAGTGAGACCAACCGGCCCCTCCGTTCCACTGAAGTTGTGGGGTTTGCAGCTTTGAAACTCTTTGTATGTGCACCCATTATGAATGGGCTGAATAACCGGTGGCAGTGGCGGTGGAGCTTGGGGTTGCATTTCCGCAATGGCTGCGGCTACCCTTTCGGCAATCATCTCCTCGATTTGGGCTGTGGTCGGTGTTGATCGTCCGTTGGCCATTGTGTTCTAAACAAAAATTTTGACTCAAGTCAAAATCCAGTATGCAAATAGTAATAATACAGTATATGGTAACCAACATGGAATTAACACATCACATGTTCATTAAGTAACGCATCTAGGTACAAATACCACAGAATCATACAATAACGTAAATAGAACATCGTGCAAGAATTAAATAATGCAAAGTTCCGTTCATTAATTAATAATAAGTTGCATACATCAGAATAGGTTCGTACAATACATAAGTGAAACATAAAACTACAACTAGATTACATAATGAAATCTACTACAAAAGTCCTACGGTGATGGTAGGTGTAGGATGTCCAATACTTGGGACATCGGGTCCTCGAGCTCAGTTACCCGAGCACGGAGGATCTCCACCTCCCTCATCAGTTCCTCAACAGAGGGGGATGGTGGGCAGGCGGTGCAGTCGGCACGGGTGGTGCTGGTGGAGCTGGCGGTGCAGACGGTCCGGCTCCAGAAGTAGCGGCTGGAAAGCGGTAAGGCTTACGGATAAAGGGATCAGCAGGATACGGCACAAGCCGCTTACGGGCGGTAACCCTACGACGCCGACCATATGCGTCGGTGAATGCTCAACCTCCGTTAATCCCTGGGATGATGGTACCATCGAATCGGTACCGCTTCTTCGGAGAGGTGGAGGGTAGCTGTACAGGTGCATCATCAGGGTCCTCCTCGTCGGAGTCATCATCACTAGAGTTGTATGTGGATGAGTCGTCGGATGACGGGTCATCTGAATCATGTGGAGGTGGCTGCACGGGTGGCTGTACTGGCTCTCCTCGGGCGGGCATCATCTGTCGGTATCTGAAAGGCGAGATCGGCACGAGGCGTCCATCAGGAGCGCGTCGCCACCAATGACGATACTGATTACGGAATTGACCTTCCCCAAATTCCGCGGGAATCACAACACCACCGGGATGGTGCTGTGGCTCCTGAGGTACCAGGGCAAGTGGATCTGGAATCTCCGGGAGATCCTGGGCTCCGTCTGCAGTACCCACTGGGGCAGGAGCATGACTACTAGCTCCGGAGGACGAAGCGCCTGGGTCACTAGAGTGTGTCATCGACGGGATCTGGCAATCGGCAACAGTGGCAGGTGAAGTGGCTGAAGTGTCTGAATCGCTGCCCAAAATGATAGCAGGTGGAATATCCGACATCTGAACAAGGAAAAATAAATTTTTCATATCAGTAAGTCATAAAGCAAGCACGTATTAGGCCAAGTAACTATAACAGTCTAGATCATGTGTAACAGTAAATAGCATGGCAATAAAGACAAGTATCATGCAATCGAAAGCAGATAATAGCATGCAGTAGTGAATTCATGTAATAGCATACGGCATATAGCAGTAAAAGTAAGCAGCAACATGCAGTAAGTTCAGCGAAAACAAGTAAACTAGCAAGTTGTAGATTAGTCCTATTAGTGAATCCTACTCGGGTCGGTCCAGACTCACTAATGAAACCTAATTCCCTATAACCAATGCTCTGATACCAAATGTGATGCCCCGTACAAAACCATCGTGTACGAATCATCAACAACAAGATCATTATAAGGTCAAACACTATATGCATTTTCAAAACAAGTTTGCATTCATGATAAAAGCTGACGTCATAACCAACATCAATTATTTTACAACCAAAAGTATGCTTCTATGAACGGAAGCAAAGATAATAGTACGTGACCCTTATGTCATTACAAATCATAGTTTCAAAAGTAATAATGTTAATGAATGAAAGATAAACGTTCATGCGGTGACATCTCTAAAGCAGCGGGTGTCTACAGCAAGACTAGTACAACAGCGAAAGCTAGCAACCTTAAGCACCTGAGAAAAACATGCTTAAAAACGTCAACACAAAGGTTG
Organism: Rutidosis leptorrhynchoides; assembly: GCF_046630445.1. Taxonomy (NCBI): domain Eukaryota; kingdom Viridiplantae; phylum Streptophyta; class Magnoliopsida; order Asterales; family Asteraceae; genus Rutidosis; species Rutidosis leptorrhynchoides. The sequence goes on along the minus strand of NC_092342.1, from coordinate 253,951,685 downwards.
GTGAGCTATAGTTTAAGTATAACATTATGTAAGGTAGACCACGAGATTTCAGTGCTACAAAGAGCATTTCAAAACAGTATGATAAAGTATATGTTTAACTGTGGGCACTTGGTAACTAACTTAACGTTTATAACCCCCTGAAAGTACACTTAGCAAGTGCGTATGTTTACGAAGTATTAAACACTCGTTAAATGCTAGCGCTACTAGCCCGAGTGGGGATGTCAAACCCTATGAATCCATATCTAAGATTCGCGTTCACTGGTTCAAAAACCAATGACTAAACGTTACCGAGCTAAAGGGAATGTTTATGCCGTTGTATAACCCACACATATATAAGTTTAAGTACTCGTGCCTAGTATGTAAAACGTAAAATTCGCATGTATTCTCAGTTCCCAAAATAGTTAAAGTAAAAAGGGAATGCTATAACTCACAGTGGTAAAGTAGTGGTAAAGTCGAGTCGGGAAGTAAGCAAGTACGTAGGTCGGGAAGGTCCTCAACCTAAGTCAAATAGTACTAAGTCAGTAAATCGTTCCAATAGGTTTAAAAGTATGTAAATTAGATCTTAAAGGTCGTCATCAATCATCATCAAAGAAAAGGTGTAAAGTAAGTTTCGTTTATAAAAGAAGTTTAAAACAAAGGCTGACTTCGGTCAGTCGCCACGACCTCAATACCTACTGAAATAAGGTGAGACCAGTGGACATGGCTCCGTATATGAGTCCTTTAATTGTGGTAAAAATTCCAGAAGCAAACTCGTCTTCGTTTGACCGTGGCGACGGTCTAAGTGCGAGTACGTCAGAATTTTCAGCACAACGTTAAAAGGACATAGTGACGCTCGGAGGGCCATAAATCCTAAACTGTAACTCAGATTAAGACGAGTCTTAAACGAAAAATATCTACTCGAACAGAGCTAACTGAAAATAAACTTTACAGTAGCCCAGGTATTCGGGTTTGTTCCAGAAAACAGTAAACAGTAGGTTCCGGTGGTTCTTGGTGCTCGATGCTTATCACGGTTCTCATCCTTGATGCATATAGCTTCAAGTGTACAACTCGTTGATGTGTTTGCATCATCTTAACCAAGTTTTGACCATCATAACACAATTTCAAGTCTAAGATATGTAGCACAACTCAATTAAGTGTTGTATGTAGTTTGATGAACCAAAGTTACATCAAAGTCTTAGATTTAACACATACATGAAATATAAAAGTAATATTGAACTACAAACTTGAAAGTAAACTAACTAATCAAGATCTTAAGATGTAGAACATAGTTCTTAATTATATCTTGAAGATCCAAGACTCAAAAGTCTAGATCTAAAGTTATTAAGTTAAATCTAACACAAGTGTATGAAGTTATAACTAAAAAGTTATACTTCCATGTTCTTGAACTTATAAAGCTAACTTTGGTTCAAGAAAAAATGAGATCAAAGTTAATAGTAACACTTGACCAAGAACAACATAAATCATGAATTTAAAGTGTAAAGAAATGAAGTAATAAACTAATTTTAAGAAGTAACAAGTGATGGTTGTTCATACTTTAAAGATTCAAACCAAGGTTTGATCTTTAAGAATGTAAACTTTAAGTTTACAAACATGAATTACAAGTATGAGTTTAACAACACATGAACTTTCAATCTTTCAAACATTAAATGTAGAACATAAACTAGAGAGTTTAGTTCTTGTATGTTCTTGTTATGACAAGATAAATGAAGAACAAACTAGAAAGTTTGGTTCTTGATAACATGTAAGTAAACAACAACAATTAACAAGTAAACAAACAACAAACAAAGGTTGATGATATGAGAGTGTATAGGTTCGGTTTTTGAGCAAGAAAAGGAAGAGAGAAAGAAGTCTTGTTGCTTACAATTTGAGAGAGAAATGAGAGAAAGTTGCAAGTATTATTTGTGTGTGTGTAAATGAAATAGAGACTAGTGAAAGAGCAATAAGGAAAAAAAAACTCTCCCTTTGCTTATGGTAGCCGACGGTTTTGGGGTTCCAAGGGGGGAAGGGAAATGTTCACTAGTCTCTTGCATGGTTAAGGCACAAAAATTGGTTAATAGGTGTGCTTTCATGGGGATAAAGTGCAACTAAGTAAATAACTAGATTCCATGCACTAAACTAACTAGTTTCATCCTAAAAGTAATACTTTCATAAATAAAATGGGCTAACTAGTCCATGTAGTGTGTAGGGTGGGCTCTTAAGTCCATTAACATTAATCAAAGCCCAAGTTCAAGTAATTCACAAGTTAATCCAATTAAAGCCCAAGTAATTAACTAATAACCTTAGTTAATTAAAATGATTAATAAAAATCAATCATGAATTTAATAATATTTGAAAATATTATTCGTGCAATGTACGCGTGTCACAAAGACGTTTCGGGCATTTAAAGTCAAGTATGGTAACAAGTAAATGTATATAAACAATACATTCATTAAATCACAAGTATTAATAATAATTATTAATAAATAAACGTTGGAAAATCCAGGGTCATTACAGCCAAGATGACGATCCCCAACCTAATGCAAGGGGTAAACTGGGAAAAACAAAAAACATAGGTTTATGAAAATTGAGAGATGCTCACGGACTACTTGACATTGACTTTGATTTACATGGAGAACAGTTAATCCGATAGGCCCTAATAGTTCAATGTTTGTTAATTTGATCGCTAGTGTTGTTAGGTCCCCAAAGTTCCCGAAACATTACGCGTGTTGGGCGGATGTGCCAAGTTCTTCAAAAGAATTAGTTTGGATTAATATTCGCGTAAGTTTAACTAATTATTACTTATACATATACATATACATACATATATACACGTATATATACGTGTATATATATATACGTGTATATATATACGTGTATATATATATACGTGTGTGTGTATATATATATACATATATATGTATATATATATGTATATATATGTATATATGTATATATATGCGTTTCTTATATACAATCTTCTAATATATCTATTATTTTTTTCGTAGAATTTCTTTAAAATTGAAACTTGGTTACAATCGGAGAGAGAACAACAAGTCCGAGCTGATATTAACAAGATAGCGAGGGATAGATGGAAAAACACAAAAAGTAAACAACAAGGTTATTACAAAGACCTTGTAAACGAATTTCCTAATGATATGAATTTTATTCGTTCCCACCCACCACCGGACGTTGAAGCCGAACTCTGGAATCCTTTTGTTGACTTGATGCTTAACGAAGAATACCAAAAGTGTTGTGAGCAAAATGCAAAAAACCGGTCTTGTGTCCAATACCACAGTTTGCATGGAAGCAAATCGATAGTTAAACATTTGGTAAATTACTTAAACCTTCTTGTTTTTAATGTTTTACATAAATGATAAAATGTTAGAAAATATATTATTTGATTTATATACATTTAAGTTATTTTTTGTGTGTTTGTAGAACGATAATAAGGTAAAGCACAGTCCGCAACCTTTCGGTCCTATCAAAAATTACAAGCTCTTGCACAAACCCAAGGACAGAACCACGTGGACTAACGCTTTCAAACCAAAACAGGATTACATAAGTAATAAATTTTCATAGATTTTGGTGTACTACATATAAATATAAATATAAGTCAAATGGTATATATATATATATATATATATATATATATATATATATATATATATATATATATATATATATATATATATATATATATATATATATATATATATATATATATATATATATATATATATATATATATATATATATAATATTAATATTTATTTAACCTTGTAGAAAAAAATGAAGCAATTGCTAAATGAACAACCGGGAAGAGACGAGACCGATATCATGGATGAAGTTTTGGGTGAGCGAACCGGACACCAACGCGGAGTGGGGCCAAAGTTACCAAAATTGGCAAGTAATTCCGCATCTTCATCTTCTACCGGTCAGAGCCACCAACCACCAATGGAACCATACTACACGGCAATTCAAATTGAACAAATCTTTCGTTTTAATAATCTTCAAGTCCCTCCCGATATTCAACCAAATTTTGGGTATCCTACCGGTACTTCCAATTCCAATACTCTGCGTCCGAGCCATAACAATGATGATGATTTGTATGACGATCCATTTGCCGGTTTGTAATTTATTTGGTGTGTTTGAAGACAAGTATGCTTTTGTTGGGTGTTTTTTCGGTTGTTGCAAGACAATTATGTTAAGTTTAGTTGATTTGTAAACGATATTGTAGTTTTTCCGGATTTTAAAATGTATGGATAATTATTGTCGCGTTTGGATATTTTTTTTTAATGTTATTGTGGTATTTTGTGAAAGTATAATCTTATTTATGTAGCAGGTTTGGATATTTGAAATGTGCCGTATCGAATACGGCTAGAAACAGCAGAAACGAATTGGTCCCGAAACAGCAGGGGGCTTTCCGGACGACTAGTCGTCCAGGAAGAGTCGTCCGGGTTTTTTCCCCCTTTTTCTGTTCGTAATAAATAATTAATAATAAATAATTAGTATTATTTTAATATTATTTCTTTTGGGACGATATGTCGTCCCCAAGTGTCGTCCGGAAAAAACGTCCACGAAGGCAAGTGTTGAAAGTCAATGTGGGCCCCACCTTCCGTCCGGGAAAAAAAATGTCGTACGGAAAAACATTCCGGGACGAACCTTTCGGGACGACGCATTCCGGATGATGTGTCATCCGGGAAGACTTCCTGGGATGAAAAATCGTCCCCAAGAGTCGTCCGGGAAGAGCTTTTTTCCTGTAGTGAGAGTTTAGGGTTTAGTGTTTTTGGGTTTATGGAATAAACCCAAAACACCAAACCCTAAAACCTAAACCCTAAACTCTAAATCGGGCTAAATTTTACTTCACAAAACATGAAAAAAAGACGTTGACATTCTTCACGAACAATATTATCTTGAATGTTATTTTTGTCGATCATTTTCCCGCCTAAATAATAGCATTCATCACGAAGTGTCTTTTCTAAATATTCATATTTTCGTGTGATCTTGATGCCGGAAAAAAAAAATTTGCTTCCCCCGCTTCCCCCTATTGGTTACTTCCCCATTGATCCTGCCCATATATATATATATATATATATTATATATATATATACAAAAAGAACGACCAACCTAACCGAGTGAGACACAACAACTACAACTTTCTCTAAAAGACAATGTTCAAGAATCTAATCCACCATAAGGGTAATTTACGCAAAAACAGATTTTAAACAGCCATGCAGCTTCTCGAGAATCTATAATGTATACATACCCACATGCGCCCGAATTGGGATGCAATTTAAGCCCATCAATGTTTATCCTTTTTAATCTATTAGTATTCCAAATTAAGGTCAAAAGTTGAATATCTATTAAAGCATTTCGACTACTCGGATCTTAGTTCTCAAAAACTTTTTTTGTTTTTATACTTCTAATCACGTACCCGTCAGCCCAATAGACCACTTGCATAATTAATCTCCCGACCCCTAGCTGTTTAACCCTCCCGATCCCGTATCGGGGATGCATTACCTATCATAAAATGAAATGTAGTTTTAACGCATAAACCACATCATTTACAATGTTCACAGTTATATAAAAACCGATAACTGTTATGCATAACCACATGATAACATATTGCAGTACTGTAGACTAGTATGGATGCATCTAATTTATCCATTATATGACGTTTTGATCTCGATTTTTAAGCTTAATAAGTAGAATCGAATTTTAAAGAAAAGAGGATTACGTGTTTATGAAGAATGGAGAATTTTATACGGGATTGTGTTTATGAAGAATGGAGAATATTATACCGGATTGAAGATTAGTTTAGATGAGAGTAGTAGGGGAATTTTTTTGAAAGGAAAACTCATATACACCATTAACACGAATATATACAACCACGAAAATGTCTCAAGTGAGACTTGAACCCTCAACCTCTTGGTTGGAGGGCCACCACGATACCGCTGGGCCAAATGCCCTTTGTTGAGAGTAGTAGGGGGATAGAAGGTTAGTGTGGAAGATTTAAAGAGTTGAATATCCTCTGCATCAGTTTCAATCTAATATCTTTATTGCTCAAACTTCTTTTTTTCATTTTTTGCGAAAAAAGATAAACTAAAATTGAATTTCTCAACTTCTAAAAAGGAGGATTATACGGGACATGAATATCATTCGCATCTGTTTCAACCTTACAACTTAATTGCTTTAAGGACATTTTACATATTTACCCTTTTAAAACTCTTTATTATTCCAGAAATCGAAAATCAAGTTAGATCTAAAACGTTTCAATTTGAGATGCTTCTTACGGCTAAAATTCATTCTTACCATTATATATATAAGAACATTCTTATGGGAGTGCAATGTAAGAACTATAAAACGAAAGCTGAATTTGCTGTAAATATTGATTAGTAATGTTTATTCACTTTGAATTGATTTTTTACAATGACAAGCTAGTCTATTTATGATACAAATGTTGTAACAGCTAATTCCTAATATGGAATGGAGCTTTGTTACTTTTGAAGTAATCTACTTTTTGACTAAAAGAAGAAATAACCGTTAGTCAACTCTTGGTCAACTATGGTCAACACTGGTCAACTCTGATACAGGAAATGATGAGCTATTCTAGTTCTGATCCTTTTATTTCAACACTCCCCCTCAAGTTGAATAGTGAGATCTCCGAAATTCAACTTGACCAATACTTCGTGAAATAGTCTTCCATTGACTGCTTTGGTAAGGATGTTCGCGAGCTGGTCTTCCGATCTCACATATGGAAGTGAGATGATTTCTGCTTCTAGATTTTCTTTGATAAAATGTCTATCAATTTCAACATGTTTTGTTCAATCATGTTGAACTGGATTTTCTGAGATAGCAATTGCTGCTTCGTTGTCTCAAAAAATTTAACTAGTGTCTTCCATTTGACTAGTGTCTTCCATTTGACTAGTGTCTTCTTGTACTCCTCGTGCTATCCCTCCGAACTCGGCTTCAGCACTTGAAAGAGCTACAACCTTTTGTTTTTTACTTTTCCACGTAACTAGGTTCCCGCCAACCGAGGTAAAATACCCTGATGTAGATTTCCTGTCTCCTTTTTTCACCTCCCCAACTTGCATCTGTATATACCTGAGTTTTGAGGTGTCCGTTGTTTTTGAAAATAACTCCATGTCCAGCTGTTCCTTTGAGATATCTGATGATTCTCCACACAGATTCCATGTGATGTGCTTGAGGATGATGCATAAATTATCAGACAACTCCTACTGCATATGCTATATCTAGACGAGTATGAGCAAGATAAATCAGCTTTCCAATGATCCTTTGATATTGTTCTTGATCTGCAAGTTCAGCTCATTCTTTATTAAATAGCTTCTGGTTTGGGATTGTAGAGGTCTCGGCTGGTTTGCAGTCGATCATCCCTGTTTTAGCAAGTAGGTCAAGAACATATTTCTTTTGACATATAAATATTTTAACCTTCCAAGATCTTTCATTTCAAATTCATTTGATAAATTTGCTTTAAAGTTGAAAAATTCATCTTTGTCATTTCCCGTAATTATCATGTCATCGACATAGATAATTAAGCAAGTTATTAGTTGATTTCTTTGTTTAAAATATAGTGTGTGATCTGATTTACTTTGTTTATAGCCATATTTTTTCATTGCTAAGGTAAATTTCCCAAACCAAGCCCGAGAGGATAGCTTTAGCCCATATAAGGATTTTTTTAAGGCGACAAACTTCCCTATTTTTGAAGTTTTTTGAATCCTGGTGGAGCTTGCATATAAACCTCTTCCTTGAGCTCGCCATATAGAAAAGCATTTTTAACATCAAATTGGTGAATGGGCTATCCTTTATTTGCAGCAACAAAGAAGAGAACTCTAATGGTGTCAAATTTAGCCACTGGTGAGAAAGTCTCAGAATAGTCTATCCCATAAGTCTAAGTATATCCCTTTGCAACAAGACGGGCTTTATATCTTTCAATTGTACCATCTGGTTTGTATTTTATTGTAAACACCCATCGAGATCCTACATGTTTTTCTCTGGAGGAAGAATACATTTTTTCCATGTATCACTTGTTTTCAAAGCTTCCATTTTAACTACCATTACCTTTTTCCAGTTCTTTGATTTTAAGGCTTGTTCTATGGAAGTTGGTATTTCTTTAGAGTATATTGCGGAATTAAATTTCTATGCTTCTTTTGATAAATTACCTTTGGCAACATTCGCCACCGGATATCTCGATCTGATAGCTTCTTTTTTGGGATCATATCTTTTAGGTAGAACTCCCCTATTAAGTCTCGGAGGAAGTACATAACCTTCATTTGATTCTAACTTGCGGTTGGTTCATCCATATTTTGTTGACTTGATTCCCGACTTAAACTTTTTTGTGGTTCGTCGGGAATTTGTTGAGTTGATTCATGACTTGAACTTTGTGGTTAGTCAAGAATTTATTGAGTTGACCTAGTTTGACTTGAACATTCTGGTTCGTCTTGTGCTGGATATTCTTGCTCTTTTTCGGTTTCTACATCTTGGGATAAGTTGGTAGTGTGATTTACTTCTTCTGATGAGGGAATCCTTTCCAACCAACTCACAGTGTCATTAGTCTCAATCTGCCCCTCACTTGTGTGTTGGGGACCATAATAATATTCAGTCTCAAGAAAGTCACAATTCATTGTAGTGAATATGTGATGTCTTTTCGGAGTGTAGCATCTATACCCTTTTTGGTTGACACCATATCCAACAAACACACATTTTTCAGCACATGGATCAAGTTTGGTTCTTCTTGTTTAGGTATGTGAACGTAGACAGAACAACCAAAAATTCTGGGTTTGTGGTTAAGATTAGACGGGAGGTCATGAAATTTAGATAATGCTTGAAGTGGAGTTTCCATTTCAAGAACTTTAGTCGGAAGTCGATTTATTAGATAAGTTGCTGTGGAAAGTGCTTCTGGCCAGAAACTCCTCGGAGCATTGGACTCAATAAGTTGAGCCCGGGTCATTTCTAACAACAAACAATTTTTCCTTTCCGCTACTCCATTTTGTTCTGGAGTATGAGCACAAGAGATTTGGTAGATAATTCCCTTTTCTTGACAAAAAAGTTTCATGGAAGAGTTTACAAATTCTCCTCCATTATCTGACCTCAAAATTTGTATGTTTCTTTTAAATTGAGTTTGAATCATAGTATAAAACATAGAGAATTTGTCAAACACTTCCACTTTATTTGTTAAAAAATAAATGTAAGTCATTCGTGTGCAATCATCAATAAAAAGTAAAAAATATAGAAGATTTTTGCCCCCGTTAATTAGAGTTGGACCCCACACATCCGAGTGAATTAATGAAAAAGGAATATTTTTTCTTGATTTACTAGGTTTATAAGTACTTTTGTGACTTTTTTCCAGAATACAAGTCTCCCACTTTAAAGCGATATTTGGTGGAAATAATTTTGGTAAAAGAATATTTAAATAACTTGCGGAAGGGTGACCTAACCTTCTATGCCATAACCAAGTCTCCCTATCAGGTGTTCCTTGTGCAAGCATCGATTGGGTTACTTCGTTCACATAGTATAACCCATCCCGTTCGGTGCCACGCCCAAAAATCACCCCAATCCTTATATCTTGAAGGATACAGAAAGTGAGGTGTAATAAAATAGAACAATTTAATTCTTTTGTAACATGGCTAACAAATAATAGCTTATGAGACAGAGATGGAATATATAAACAATTTGATAATTTCATAGTCGGAGTAATTTCAATTCTTCCTCCCCTTTATTTACCCGAGGTTTTGATTCGAAACAAAAATCCGATTTTTCAAAAGTCATGGTGTGGGTAGCACCACAGTCAAAAATTCATCCGTCACTTTTTGTGTTACTTGTGACAACATTAATTTTCCCACAAGAGCTTTTAATTTTTGAACATAAAGGCTTTATATTAAAAGGAAATGTACATGAAGTAGATCGTTTATACTTGGGCTACTGTTATTTTTAAAAGTGTTACTTTTAGTTGGGCCATTTCTTGGTCCATTTGCTATAGGAAAATTAGTCTTAAAAACATGATTTGAGATTATACTTTCATTAACCGATTTTTTATTATCAAAACCATTTTGTGAATCCTTAGTAATCAAACAACCGTACAACTCTTTTGACTTCTGCTTTCTTGAAAGGTCATTTGACTTTTCTTTTAACTCTTGGTTACTTGAAAGGGTTTTCACTTGGGAAGAATGGTTTACTTTACCATTTATCCCACCCACTTTTATATCATCGGCCATTTGCGAAGTAACATAAATAGGGTTTCAATTACTATCTATAATTATTTCTTGAAGGCAATGGAAGCGATTAGGGTTATCCCATTTTACTTTTTCATTGATCGATTTTAAGTCTGCTCTTCTTGCTATGGCCGATTGATTGCAATCATATGCGACCTTAGGGTTTGAGGATTTTACCCTCACCCATTTAGTCGTTTTATGATATGAATTGGAATTTGAAATACCTGTTGTTGTTTTCAAGCTAAATCTACAGGTGCCGTCGCCGGTAACCTCACGGTTGTCACTGGTTACCTTTGTTGTCATTACTGCCGCAGCCACACTGTTGTATTTGCGGTTGCTCCACCACTTAGGGTAACCTATAATTTCGAAGCAATTATTTTTATTGTGCTTTGCTTTACCACAGTGTGTACACATCATTTGTGGTGAGTGGCATTTGTTAGCGACGGTAGCTTCCATTTTGATGGTTGAGGACTCTGTTGCCCTCTCTTGTGATGGTATTTTGATGGACCTTGTCCCAAAGGATCGTTGGCATAGAGCTTCCAGGTAACTTTGTATCTTATTAGTTTTATGAATCGAGCTACCGTCATATATTGACATGGTAGCTTGATTTAAGAAGTTAATTCTCTGCTTCTGCATTTTAAGCTACCGTCAATCTTGACATGGCAACTTAATTTCAGTAAATGATTGAAGCTAAATACGAGTGTCTTGATCCAAGAAAGACACCGTTAGCTCTGATACCATGTAAGAATTATAAAACGAAAGCTGAATTTGTTGTAAATATTGATCAGTGATGTTTATTCACTTTGAATTGATTTTTTACAATGACAAGCTAGTCTATTTATGATACAAATGTTGTAACAGCTAATTCCTAATATGGAATGGAGCTTTGTTACTTTTAAAGTAATCTACTTTTTGACTAAAAAAAGAAATAGCCGTTAGTCAACTCTTGGTCAACTATGGTCAACGCTGATCAACTCTGATACAGGAAATGATGAGCTATTCTAGTTCTGATCCTTTTATTTCAACATGAAACTCTACACACACTCACACACACACACAGACATACATACATACATACATACATACATACATACATACATACATACATACATACATATATATATATATATATATATATATATATATATATATATATATATATATATAAAATAGCGTAAGTATAATAAAAATAATAAAAACTATTACACTGCACCAAGGTTAAAAGTTGTGAAATGGATATTTTATTATCATATGAAACTCAGCAGAACTCAAATGCCAAAAATATCATATGAAGTGATCTATCATGGACCCATCAAAAAGATTATATATACGTAATGATATCGCGACCCGCACCCGCATGCTTTTAATATGCGGCCAAGTCATAGTAAGCGTATGCGGGTGGACTTTATGCGGTATGAGGTAGCACACGATGTACATTACTCCCAGAGGGGCGGTTACTTGGCGACTAGGTCTTAATATCTTTTCCATAATTACATCCGGGATTCGGGGGAGTTTGTTATGGAAGAGATTATCACAATCTAGGATGGTTCTAGAATTAGTGTTTGCGTATATATACTAACCGTAATCGTCATTCTGGACACCACCTTACGTAACCTACAATACGTAACAATCATCATCATCATATTTTTCATCTTCTAAGGTTAACAGGTTAGTTCTTTGACGACAGTTTCCTATGACCTTATTTAGGACCTTCTGATCAACGATCGTCATCGAAAGTGGACTTAACCACTTAGCCACCCCGCCGGCATCATCATGACAGACAGGGTTATTCACGGTAGCCATACCAGAGATCTAAGTTCTAAGATCCATAAACGTCTTCTAATATATTGAGCATGCGTATTTACTCTCCTGAAAATATATGCATGATCAAGTGGTGCTTTCGTTGAGAGCTGAACTAATTCAAGAGGTGTTTAATTGTTTTTTCTTTAAGTTTTGAATTACTAAGCTTGTTATTTACAGTTTTTTTTGTCGAACTTTTTGTTAACATAATCATGGTTTTCGGGGAATCATCAGAACGAACTCAGACCGATAATCAGAATACGCCGTCTGATGGTCAGAATACGCAAGCTATGACTATGGATACATACAATACATCCTATCCTCCACCTGCGTCCGGTGAACCTTTTCAAAGGTACAAGCCAATATACCCAGACGGAATAACACCGCCACGGGACAACTCACCGGTTATAACTACGCGGTTGGATTTTGGGGGGTCCTCTGCAGTGGATTCGAGAGTTATCTCTGTTGGTCCTAATGGAGGAACGGTGGGGCCAAAAGTAGTGTATTGCGGGCAGTTGCCTATTTATAGTACTTGTAATGACCCGGAATTTTCCGACCAAATTATACTTATGAGATTAATATTTACATAAATTAAACCATACCAACATGATAAGCAATCCAAATTGTTGAGACTTGTGTTTTTGAAAAGAGTTTTACACTACGTTTGACCGTCCGATATGACCGATGATATCACGAACTATATAACATACGATAATTATACGTTTGTGTATATATATGTATTTATATATATTTAACATGATTTAAGGATGGTTTAACATCTCATTGTGTACTAATGACAATGAGTTATAAGTATATTTTGAAACTACTAACTTAAGTTTTCAAAACGATAACTATACGTAACATTCTTTGATATATATACTTATAATCTATAATGCTTATACATGTATCGTATATATAATGTATTTAATCACTTTTTAAGGACTTAAATACATAAAACAATATAAGTATATTCACAAAAGATAGCTATATTTGAATTCTCGTTCCGTTTCCTCAAGATTTCTATACGTATATCTAGGGTATATGTACCCGTATCATACCCATCTTCTATACGTATTTACTATTGGTATATACACATCAAATTAACATCCTAATCAACATTATTACTGCCCTAGATATGAGGTAACTAGGATTTGTCAAGTAGTATGAATTATTAGTAAGAAAATAAAATTAGGAATCCTTTTCTTTCTTTATAAACTAAAAACGTTTTTATAAATGAACACCATTTCTTCACTCCATTTTCTCATACCTACACCCTCATTTCTCTCTCAAAATACTCCTAACTTCATACTTGATCATCTCCAAGCATTTTCTCCATCATTTAGCTTCAATTACAAGCCTTAAACACCATAAGAAAACTCTTTCAAGAACATATCAAAATAACCACCCATTTGAAGAAGTTTACTTCCAACCTTTTGATCTAACTCCACCACTCTTTGATTCCAAGATTATTTCTTATCTTTTGCAGTAACTTTGTCCAAGTAACTTGAGGTAGTAACCTTGTTCATAATCTTATTCAATTCATATTCATATAGCTATCTTATTTTGTGGTATAAAATTTTAACAACAAGAACATGGTTTGAATGATTTCAAACTTGTTCGCAAACTAAATAGATCCTTCTAACTTGACTTTTAAAACACTTCAAGACCTGTAATATATCATAATGATATGCTAACCTAACAAAATATAACTTGATTTTACAAAGAACATCTTAAAAACTGAATCTACGTCGTCAGAGTGCAACCGGGGGCTGTTTTGGGTTGGATAATTAAAAACCATCTTGAACTTTGAATTGGAAGTTCATGTTATGGAAAAATGATATTTCTTATGAATATGTTAACACATAAAAATTTCATGGTTTAACTCAAAGTGTAAGTATTTTTAGAAAAATGATCATTAAATGTTATTTTTATGATGGAAAATGATCACTTTCATAAGTTTCACCAAAGTTTAACCTATAACCTATGATTTTGAATACAAACTAAGGTATTTTCAGTTCATATTCTTAAAATTTGACTCGATCCAAGGAAGTGGCAAGTTGAACCAACAAAAACGGAGTTGTAATGAAGAAACTACGACTAAAACAAGATTGGGTATCCGAAGCTAGTTTCGCTACAAAAATATTTGGAGAAAAAGTAAATTAATCATATCTTTTCTTTAATTAATATGATATTTTATATATAATTACTTATGATTTGATTTTATATATTTCAGGACCACCCGTAAACAAAACGAGAAGATTAATCATAAGACCTCATGATTGTACGCAACACGTCATTTGACAACACGGTACTTTATGTACGCAACACGTCATTTAACAACATGGTACCATGGGTCGAGATTAATTCTGATCAATACGAATATGATGGGGTCTTTATTTATTTTATTTAAGCAACTAATTGTGGACCACTAACATCGGACTGCTAACTACGGACTAAGAAAATATTAAAAGTATTAAAAGTATATATATATGTAACTATTACTTAAAAAGAAAATATGTTGATATATTATATATACGGTTAGGTTCGTGATATCTATCGGAGACCAAGTCGAATTAAATACCTTCAAGGTAAAAGTGAGTTTCATTTGCTCCCTTTTTAATTGCTTTTGCAATATATATTTTTGAGCTGAGAATACATGCGCTGCTTTTATAAATGTTTACAAAATAGACACAAGTACTTAAAAATATATTCTACGTTGAGTTGTACCACTGGCATATTTTCCTGTAGCTTGGTAACTACTAATTACATGGGTATTGTAAACGCGAATCCTGTTGATAGATCTATCGGGCCTGACAACCCCAACCGGACTGGACGACCAGTATTCAACGGTTGCACAGTACTTCGTTTTGGTGACTACACTTGGTACGGTGTAGTGAGATTTCATAATAAAGGGAATATGTGACGTTGATTAAATGTTAAGTATGGTTACCAAGTGCTCAACCACTTAGAATGCTTTACATACACTTGCGAGTGTATTATGTTTATGATTATGAAATCTTGTGGTCTATTAACATATTGAAATTATTGTTATGATAAACCTATGAACTCACCAACCTTTTGGTTGACACTTTAAAGCATGTTTATTCTCAGGTACGAATTAAGTCTTCCGCTGTGCATTTGCTCAATATAAGGACATTACATGGAGCCGATCATCGCAATGGGACCAAATGTTGATGACTTCGTCCAGGTGGATTAGGACGGGTCCTTTCAGTACTACAGTTGCAATCCCTCTACAATCGCAGAGTGTTCCGCAGAATTCATCGTTTACACCACTACAGCCTTGGCACCCGCTTCGCCCAGTGTCACAGTTTCTAACCCCTGCGAATGCGCATGCATTACTTAATAGTTGGGGATACGGTGTGATTCCAGATGCTAACTCGCACTGGGAACCACCAACTGCAGAGCAACAAAACACTTCGCATGCAATAGGCCTTTCGGCGGCACACCCACAAGTTTCGGAGCAGCCTGCACCGCAGTTTTAACCTCCTTTTTATCAGCCTCTATACTATGCAGTATCAGGACTGCCATCTTTCCCCATACATCAGCCTTGGTCATATGCGCAGACACTGGGGTAACCCTCTTGGCAAAATATGCAAGGGCAGGCTAACTCGCAGGTCAATTTATGCAGGTCGCCCCGCCTGATATGGTCCACTTATTTTTGCAGCCTGATTTTGTCCAGGACATGATGAAGCATTTCTTCGCAGGTCTCAAGGGCGACCCTATCACACATACCTTTGATCTACCAACTTCCTTTGATAAATTTCCTCCACATATATCTGCGTATCTGTTTGCTGAAGATACCCCACACATTGGGTACCTACAATGGCCTGACTGATCCGGATGATTTTTTGCAACGTTTTGAAGGAGCAATGTGCACCCAGCGATGGGTGGACTCGGTAGCATGTCAAATTTTTCCCATGATGTTGCAGGGCATTGCGTGAGAATGGTTTAATAAACTCTCGGCTGGTAGCATATCCGAATTCATGGATTAACGGACAAAGTTTTTGTTGCAGTACCAAAATCAGAGACCTCGCATGCGCACTCATATTGAATGCCATGATATCATACAAAAACCCAAGGAGTCTTTAATGGAATTTCTTACAAGATACACCAATGAGTGCTTGCACATACAGGATCTTAAGCTAGAATAGCAAATCTCTGGGCTCATACATGGTATAAGTTCTGAGCGCCACCCAACGCTTATCAAATGCCTACCTCATACGGTGCTGACTACTTATTCTGAGGCTCTTAAAGAATGCCATGATTATATGCGGAGCGGAGAGGATACAGATATTCCTACCACTAGCTCGCGCAATGATAAGGAAGATGACAATGATCGTTCATGAGATCAAAGCCGCGGTAACAACTCTCGCAGCAGATATTCAATCGGTGGTCCCATGCAAAATGACAAGGGGTGATAAAGTGGCAGTAATTATCGCAACAATCAGCGCGGCATTAACAATCAGAATTACGCACTGTTGAAAAGTTTGTCTAAAACACCAAAGGAAATTTTAGCCACCGAGTCCGTGTGCGCGACCTTTGCAGTTCCAACCCCGCTAACAGAATTTGATAAGCGGAATAAAATAAAGTACTGCAAGTTCCATGACGATCACGTTTATGACAATAATTGGTGTAAAAACCTAATAGAACGAGTGCTAGAAGCACTACGGGCAGGAAAGTTGGATCATCTGAAGCCACCAAAGAAAGACAAGGGGAAAGCTGCAGATGAAGCTCCCAAAACTAAATCTTTGCATGGCAGCAGAAAGCAGACAAAGCCAAAAATGCTGACTTGACTATTAATATGTTGACGTGGAAAAAGTTGGTCAGTGGAGAAAATACAATGATCACAGGGAATGGGAACTCCTCCCAACTTCATTCCCTCCAGTTCCATTAATTGATACAACTAACGATCCTGTCATCATCAAATGCCGTATTCCTGATCGTGGAGTACAGATTAAGCGCATGCACATTGATACGGGAAGCGGTGTGGACATTATGTATGAACACTGTTATCGCTTTCTTCCTGTAGAAGTCAAAGCACGCTTGCGCCAGCCTGATATTACTCTATCATGATTCTTAGGAGAATGCTCGTGGCCTCTAGGTCGAATAGAGCTTGAGATAGAACTCACAGATGATAATAATCCGCAGTTGGCGAGAAGGGAGGTAGTCGACTTCTATGTGGTGCGCTCAACTTCACGTTATAATGCACTTCTGGGCAGAAACTTTATACGGAGGTTCAACATCATACCTTCAGTAGTGCATGGTGATAATGCTAAAAACGAACACATATTTCATAGCATTATCCTTCAAGAAAGAAAAGCTTTTAGTTGCAATTGTTCTATTTTCAAGTGATATTCGTTTAATTAATAAAAGGTGAAGACAAAAGACAGATTCGACGATTTGTAGACGCAAATGACTAAAAAGCTCAAATGTACAAGATACAATCCAAGTGGTTCAATTTATTGATAAGAAACGTCTAAAAATTACAAGAGTACAAGCCACAAAATACAAAGTACAAGATATTAAATCGTACGAAAAGACGTTCAAAAATTCGGAACCAAGACATGAACCAACTATCAACGTGCGACTCAACGGAGCTAAAATTACAAGTCAACTATGCACAAGAATATAATATTATATATAATTAAGTATATATATATTATATATTATTTTAATCAAAGCAGCCCACGTTTAATTCACTTGGATGAGCTAGAAACAAGAGCTCCACGATCGCGAAGCCAGAAGCCTCAAAACCATCGCGATCGCGGAGCAGCCCTGTCACAATTTGGCCTATAAAAGCTCGCGCATTCTGCCGAATCCTTTACCCCTTTTTCTTTCTTTCTATCTACATAAAATATATATATAATTTTAATTTTAATTTAAGTTTAATAATAATAAGGTTATGGTAGCGAATGTTTTAAGTTTGTAAGTCGAAACTCTGTCAGTGTAACACTACGCGATTAATACTCATTGTAAGTTATGTTCAACCTTTTTAAATTAATGTCTCATAGCTAAGTTATTATTATGTTTATTAAGACCTTGTTACTGTTTAAGTCCCCAATTAGTTGGAATATTTGACTTCGGATATAAGGGTAATTTGACGAATACTTTCGCACTTTATAATTATGACCGATGGACTATTATGGACAAAACCAGATGGACATATCGAATAATCCAGGACAAAGGACAATTAACCCATGGTAATAAATTAAAATTAACACGTGAAACATCATGATTACGGAAGTTTAAATAAGCATAATTCCTTTAATTTATATCTCATCGTACTTTTATTTACCGTCATTTTAATTATTGTCATTTTATTTATCGTACTTTAAATTACTGCACTTTTATTTATCGTACTTTTATTTATCATCATTTACTTTACGCTTTAAATTAAGTCATTTTTATATTTAATATTTTATATTAGGTTTTAATTGTGATTTAAGTTTTAAAATTGACAAACCGGTCATTAAACGATAAAACTCCCCTTTTATAATAATAATAATAATATTACTTATATATATATATATATATATATATATATATATATATATATATATATATATATATATATATATATATATATATATATATATATATATTTATACAAATATTGTTTAAAATAAATATAGCGTTAAACTCAGCTAGCTCCCTGTGGAAAGAACCGGACTTACTAAAAACTACACTACTCTACGATTAGGTACACTGCCTATAAGTATTGCAGCAAGGTTTAGGTATATCCCATTCTATAAATAAATAAATAACTTGTTTAAAATTATATCGTATTTAATATTATTTCGTAATAAAATTAATAGTATTTCGTACCCCTCCGCTCGCACATCACATGGTTTGATTAAGTTTCCTACCTCTGGCGGCATCGCTACGATTGCGTCGCATCAACCAAATGAGTTATGCGGTTTAGTCATGCCTGTGGACATCCCTAGTACGGGAGAACAAATGAAAAGAAGCACAGTCATAGCTAACCGCTTATATCCTAATAAGAAAATTAAAATTGGTACGAATTTGTTAATGGAAACTAAAGCTAAGCTACACGCAATTCTGTTAGCTAACGCAGATGTTTTCACATGGAGGGAGTCAGACATGACTGGTGTTCCGCGAGATGTTGCGGAGCACAAGTTGAACGTTAATCCATCACTTACACCAGTTAGACAAAAAAAGAGGTACATGGCTCTTAAGCGTAGCGATTAGTTATGTGCAGAGGTGGATAATCTCGTCAAAGCGAATATTTTACGGGAAGTGCAGTATCAAACATGGGTTGCTAACCCCGTATTAGTGAAGAAAACTGATGGTAACTGGCGAATGTGCGTGGACTTCAAAGACATCAACAAAGCATGTCCAAAAGATAACTATCCTCTACCAAAAACTGACTGGAAGGTAGAATCGCTGTCAGGTTATTGATATAAGTGTTTCTTAGACGCTTATAAGGGTTATCATCAAATCCTTATGACCGTGAAAGATGAGGATAAGACAGCTTTCCATACACCGCAGGGTATATATTGCTATACCAAAATGCCATTTGGTATAAAAAATGCCGGTGCTACATATCAGCGCATCATTGGTGCGGCGTTCAAGCACCAGATAGGCAGAAATATTGAATCTTATGTGTACGACTTGGTAATTATGAGCAACAATGAAGAACCGATGCTCGCGGACATCCTAGAAACTTTTGCATCTCTGCGCAGGATAAACATGAAACTCAACCCGCTCAAGTGTAGTTTCGGGGAAGAAGAGGCCAAGATTCTGGGGCATGTGGTAACAGCGCGAGGAATCAAAGCGAACCCTAAAAAGATAGAAGCTATTGATAAGCTACCATCTCCTAAGACAAATAAAGACGTGCAGAGTTTGAGCGGGAAGCTTACGGCAATCACACGTTTTCTGTCAAAAGCTGTGGAACGATAGTTGCCATTCTTCAATAATTTAAAGAATTGCTTAAAGAAGAAAGACTTTGTGTGGACTCAGGAGGCAGAATCAGCTTTTCAGGAAATGAAGAAGGTGCTTGCGGAGTTACCAACACTAACCACGCCAGTATCAGGTGAAACACTGACGCTATACCTTGCGGAATCAAAGGAAGCTATCAGTTCGGTTCTCATCGCGGATCGCGTGAAGGTAATTCATTTTATTTGTTTCATTATTTATTTCATATGCAATTAACACTGAGGTTTGCTCAAACACAAATTTCGGTCTACTTCGTGAGCAAGACGCTGACAGGAAGTGAAGTAAACTATTCACCAATTGAGAAGCTTGTATATGTGCTGGTTCATACAGCGCAACATTTGCATCGATATTTTCAAGCACACCCAGTGGTGATCCTAACTTATCAGTCGATTAAGCAGGTTGGTAAATACCTAAATTTGCGGCAATTCCAGGAATACCGCATTGGTTAACGCAGCTATTTTTCTTTCAAGTGTTATAGAAGCCTGAGGTTTCTGGTCGAATGGCCAAATGGGCAGTCGAGTTTGGTAAGAACGAAATAAATTTTTCATTGCGAAGTGCGGTTAAAGGTCAAATACTTGCAGATTACCTAGCAGAACTACCGGCGGATGTTGAAGCGTCAGCTGAACATCATGAAATACTCGCACCAATTTTTGCACCATGGGAATTGTACACCGATGGTGCCTGTAGCGCAAAAGGTGCGGGAGCAGGGGTAATTTTAACTGGCCCAGATGATGAAGAGCAAACATATGGGTTACGATTTAATTTCTTGGTCACAAACAATGAAGCGGAATATGAGGCTTTGTTAGCAGGTACGCGGATTGCGCAGAAACTTGAAATTAAAGTCCTACAAGCCTATTTGGATTCTAAACTAGTATGCAGCCAAATTAATGGTAACTTTGAAGCACACGATATAGCCATGCAGTAATATCTCTCGCTAGTGCACAATCTTGCAGATCAGTTTGAGACTTTTCAAGTATCTCATGTTATGAGAGGGCAAAATAAGAAAGCGGATGTGCTTAGCAAATTGGCTGTATTAGCCTTTAATCATCTGGGTATAAGAGTTCTTATAGAAGAACTACACACCAAATCTATCGTTATGATGCCTTTAGTGGCACCTGTCAAAGAATCGGGGTCAACATGGATGACACCAATCATCGCTTTCCTAAGGGATGGCACATTACCTGCGGATTCCACTGACGCAAAGAAGGTTCGAACTAAAGCACAAATGTATGCCCTTGAGGGCAATGTCCTATACAGGAAAAATTATTTAGGACCATTATTACGGTGCGTTGTGCCAAATGAGGCAGAGGAAGTGATACGTGAGGTGCATGAGGGTGCATGCGCACTTCATTCATGTGACGACCCGGAAATTTTCGACCAAATTTAAACTTAATCTTTAAATGATTTCGACACGATAAGCAAAGTTTGTAATGTTGAGTCTCAAAAATTTTGAACTGATTCACATATTCAATTGACTGTCAACTGTCCCCGACGATTCACAAATAATTAATTATAAATAGATATGTATATATAGATGTGTATTATATATAAATTTATAATATTTCAATTTATGTAAATAATTGTGTATTAATATTAATCTGTTATATTAATATTATTATTATTATCATTAATAATTATTATTAATATTATTACTAATATAATTATTAATATTATTAGTATTATCATTGTGGCTCAAAATTATTAAAATTATCATAATACAACTTATTATTATCATTAATATTATTATTATTATTAATATTAATATTAAGAGTATTATTATTATTATTATTATTATTATTATTATTATTATTAATAATAATATATCTATAATTATTTATTATTAATATTAAATAAAGAATAGATAATTACATGTAATATGTTCTGTTATGTATCACCATCAACTTTTGGTTAATTATCCGTGAATTATGGTCGACATGCTAAATGTTCAAACTGGAAAAAGTAAGTGTCGCGATCACTGTCAACATGGACTCTTATATCTGTGATCACTTAGTGGAAGGGTCCAGAATTATTGTAAAACTCGATCAGATGCTGATATGTTTGAAATATATATCCATTCATCTCTCTAAAACTTATATAAAAATATAAGCATACATGAGATATGTACATATACATATAAAACTATCTACCTACTTCTTTAATATGGAATTCAATCGCCACCACCATCTTACAGTCGGATCACCATGGCAATCTTCCACCACCATTATAAACCAATCACCACCACTTATTCTAAGCCTCTATTAACCGAGTTATAACATTCTAAAGAGAACCCATCACTTCTTGCTATTTCGATTACTAATAGCCACTAAAACCATGAAAACCATCCAAGAAATAAACCCTTTGAAAACCCTTTACTCGACTGCATTTGTTTCTATTACGAAACCATCATCACCATCATCATTAACTCAACCAACACGAACACCCAATTTTGTTTTGGTCCGGTTAAACTCAATCAAGGACCCATCTCCTTGTTGTTATTGCAACTATACGGATCCCAACACTCTAATTACTTTTTGTTCAAACCAAGATCACCTTCGTGAACCCAACCACAAATCACCATTTTAAGTCATCCCTCTAGACCCACCACCATCGACACCCTCATCCATCAATCACCGGTTAGTTATTCGATACCTGCTATTGTTTTCTATTTCTAATCGATGAACTACAGCCTTTGTTGGGACACAAATCCCTTAATACTTCACAAATATAAATTGAATAAAGAACGAATGTAAAAAGAAGCTATGGTGTTAGCAAATAGAGGAATAAGGAGAAACCTTACTGCACAAATTAAATATTAACCATATGATAAATCCATATTCCTTGTCATGCCAACGACCCAAACTTCCAGTCATCGAAGACTCATGAAACTATTAAACCGATTAATACAAACAGCCTGCAATTCGAAGGAGTAACCGGATCAACAAACCTTCATGTTTTGAAATGTTTACTCACATCAACAAATACATGAACTTATGTTCTCCAGAATATTATTCGTATTTCTTTTTTTTACCAAAAGAAGAAAATATACGAGCTTTATATTTTTTTACCAAGTTTAACTGCCCCATTTATGTTGCTGTGTATATTTTAATCATAATGACGATATTACAGTAGTAACGATAGAGGGATGAAGATGAAGTAATAGTGATGATAATGCACCATCTTCCTATTTTTGTTTTCCTGTTCGACCCTCAAGAATCATCGCAAGATACCAACAACAATCACCTCAAAACCGAATTTGTTTATTGTTCTTCTTATCGTGTACCACCATCTCATCCACCCTAGCATCTATCTTGAAAACCTCATCGCTACCATCCAATACCATCAACGATATCTGCTCCAATATTTCTGTTACTTTCGCTATGTCCTACTTTTAATAATACAATGAAAAGATTGAGGTTAAAAGAATAGGTGGAGGGGTTAATGGGGATATCTTTCTTGGATTCTATATTTCTACTCACAATCACTTTATTTTAAATAAAACCGATGCATACTTTTTGTGGACACCATGTTTCAGTTTTGCTTTTGAGCATGGGTATACGGGCCATTTAATAACATTCACGTAAATGGACTTAATTCTTGGGCCGAATCCTTATTCCATATTCTGTTGGGCTTTTGAATCCGTTTAACCAACAATACAATTATCATTGCAATCGGGTATTTAGTTTTTCTTTGGGCCGATACATATTCCTTTGGGTCGAGCTACACTTTATTGTTGGACCGAGAAATATGTTAGTAAAGGTGACTAATCGATAATGATAATAAACATTAGTAATAATCGAGAATGGTGATGGAAAGAGGGATATGAAAACTAATTTGGTAATGACAATACGATGATGATGATCATGGGTGTATGATGAAGGAAGTGATGAGAATAGGGTAATGATAAAAATGATAATTTGTATTTGATGATGATGAAAGTAACGCTGTTAAAACAGAATAGAGAGTAGAATGATGATATTTATGACAAAAGAAAATGATTATAGTGAGATACATGATGTATGGTGTCGGTTATGATCATGGAAATATCATATGATGTGGATGTTATTATGATGATAATAGATGATAGATCAAGTATGATGATGATGTGGTAATCATATGATATAGATGAGATCCTGAAATGATAATGATAATGATAATGGGTTGTTTATGAAGAATGATGAATGGGTAGGATGATGATAAAAGTGATGATAGAATTGGGTATTATGATGATCATGATGAAGTAACGGTTATGATATAAGGATGTTATCGGGTTAGCGGGAGGTCGCGGGTTCAAACCCGGACTTGGGTTTTTTTTTAAAGGGCTACTTCTTTGAGGTAGTTATTTATCTATTCATTTAATTATTATTATTGTTATCTTATTATCATTATTATTATTATTATCACTATTTTTGTATTATAAATATTATTTTAATAAATAAATGACATTTATATATTTTACATCTATATTAATATTAGATACTATTTTGTCTAATAAAATGTTATTATAACTAAGTTACAAATAATATATATAAATAAATATATTTTAAATTAAAGCATATATATATAAATATAAGTTCTAATACATTATTTAATATTTTCAAGTATTAATATATAATATTTATAATAAATAACATATATTATATCCTAATTAAAATACTTTAATAAGAATCTGTTATATAATTACTAAGCATTTAAAAAAATATAAAATAGATATAATTAATTTATTAATATAACATACAAATTCTTAATATAAGAATTATACTAAAAATATTAATATATAAACTTGTTAATTGTTATTATGTGTTTTAATATATATAAAACTGATATAGGTTCGTGAATCTGAGGCCAATCCTGCATTGTTCAGTTCCGTCGTATGCATATTTTTACAACAAAATATCGTATCGTGAGTTTCATTACTCCCTTTTTAAATGCTTTTGCAATATATATTTTTGGGAATGAGAATACATGCGCTTTTATAAATGTTTGACGAAATAGACACAAGTAATTGAAACTACATTCTATGGTTGAATTGTTATATCGGATATCACCCTTGTTGAACTTGGTAGCCTAAGAATTGGTGTTTATTATAATTGCCACCAATTGACGCGAATCCTAAAAATAGATCTATGGGCTTTGACACGCCCCAGTCAGAGAATTTGAACTGCTTTAGTACTTCGATGTTTATATGTTTGGGGATATTCTAGATGCATTTTGTTAATGTCGGTTACCAGGTGTTCAATCCATATGAATGAATTTTAAACACTTATGAGTGTATGATTATTAAATAAATGAAATCTTGTGGTCTATTAAAATTTTGGAAATGATGGATTACGATAAACTAATGAACTCACCAACCTTTTGGTTGACACTTGAAAGCATGTTTATTCTCAGGTTTGAAAGAAATCTTTCGCTGTGCATTTGCTCATTTTAGAGATATTACTTGAAGTCATTCATGGCGTATTTCAAAAGACGTTGCATTTTAGTCGTTGAGTTAATCAAGATTATTATTAAGTCAATTATAGTTGGATATATTATGAAATGGTATGCATGCCATCAACTTTGTATGTAATGAAAGTTTGTCTTTTAAAAATGAATGAAATGTTTGTAAAATATATTATATAGAGGTCAAGTACCTCGCAATGTAACTATATGTTATTGTATTCGTCCTGATGGATTAGGACGGGTCGCTTCAATTCAGGACACAGGTCTATTGTGTCTAAAATTATGCGGTTAGGTTATTATTGGCCGTCTATGTACGCAGACGCGGCAAATATAACTAAGCGCTGCGAATCTAGTCAAATACATGCTCCAATTAGCAGGGCACCTGCGCATCCAATGATTTCAGTCTACTCACCATGGCCGTTCTGTAAATGGGCAATTGACATAGTCGGACCATTTCCAAAAGGCCGAGGTAATATAATTTTTTACTTGATTGATATGCTACGTGCAACACTATCTTATGCAGACTTTGCGTATGCAGGAAATATCAAGTTCTTGATTGTTGCAATCGACTATTTCACAAAGTGGGTAGACGCACGACCGCTGTCAACAATTTCAGGGAAAAGAGTGCGGAATTTTGTATGGGAAGACATTGTCTGTCGCTTCAGTATACCGAACGTAATTGTTAGTGACAATGGCACACAGTTTGTAGGAGACCCTTTTCGTAGTTGGTGCGAAGAACTTAATATTAAACAAACTTACACATATATGGCGCATCCGCAAGCGAATGGTCAGTGCGAAGTCACCAACCGGGATATAGTGGCCGGAATCAAAGCAAGGCTTGTACATTGTCACATTGGTTGGGTAGATGAATTGCCAAAGGTGTTGTGGGCACATTGCAAAACACCTAAACCAAGCACTGGTAAAACTCCGTTTAGTTTGGTATATGGGTCAGAAGTTGTTGTACCTGCAGAAATTGGGGTACCAACGTTCCGCGTACAGAATTTCGGTGAAGAATCAAACTCAGAAGCTTTGTGGGAGAATCTTAACTTGCTGGAGGAACGCAGGCTTTCTGCGGCAGTTAATGAGGCTAATAACAAATAGAAAATCGCGAAGTATTATAATCAGCGTGTACGCTCGCGCTCCTATAAATATGGGGATTTAGTGTGGCGGTATAATGACGCAAGTCATGCGGAAGATACTAGGAAGTTGGGCCCTCGATGGGAAGGTCCATACAGGGTAGTGGGAACAAACAACACCGGGGCATACCATCTGGCTTCGTTAGATGGGAAACCTGTGAAACGCACCTGACACGCGATATTGTTAAAGAAATGTTACATGTAGCTGGTTGGAACTGATCAATCCAACATATCTTAGCGCATTATTTTTTCTCTTAGTTCATGTAATTTTCGTCCGTTTGGATGTGTCGCGGTTTTAATTATACTTTTGATGCCAATGGAAATATTTACTCGCGCATACTTTTAATATGTAGATATTACATTCTTATGCAGTTTCCTGCATACATAAGGGGTGTCCTCTAGCCCCCGCGCGGCAGAAGCCTGTTTGGTTACAAGGCTAGACATGAACGGCAGGTGAAGGGAATTGGTTTTCACCTAGCCAAGCGCCACGCAGACTAGAAGGCTGCAAAGTCGAATTAAAATACGAGCATTGGTTTGCTTGTGTGTAATTACTCTCTCGCATTGGTTTGCTTGAGGAAACTCTTAAGCATAAAAACATTGGTTTATTTTTAGTTGCGTTGCTTACCATACAACTAAAGTGCACCTCTAGTACGTGACAAAGTAAGAACGCAGTAGCTTTCGAGTCTAAAATACTTAGGGTTATTTTGTTAAAATATTTATTTATTTTACGCAATGCCCGCGTATGCGTATTGATTTTGGTTAACCTGTGCGCATAGGCATGCGGTTTATATTTGTTTTGATTCGCGATATATATTCAATATAACACAGACGCATGCAAAAGACATACAAACGTAATACAAGTACATTAATAAACTTCATAATTTTTTCAACGCCTGCCCAACATGGGACTTAGGGCTAAAAACTAAATACATAAACCTGCCTAACATAGGACTTACGGCGCAATTGATGGGGCATTGTTTCAAACCTACAAGTCTTCCTTTAAAAGCTGGTTGATAGGGGCGTTGGGGTCTGCGGAGAATGCGACAAGCTTCGAGATTTCGATGCATAGGATCGCTTGTTCTGCGTCCAGGAGTGATGCGGAAGTACCCTCCTTAATGTGTTTCTGGACGGCATCTGGGTAAGGGGGCGCGAGGTTGCAGCACTCGAGCACCTCTCGCACGACTTTGTTGCGGTCATGCTCTATAGCCGCGTCCATGTACGCATTGAATTTTTCGGTCACGGGTTTCGAATCCACAACCTTTTGCACGAGAGTTGGGAGAGAGGTGCGCAGCTTTGACAAATCCGCTTCTGCTAACTCGCGGCCTATTACCGCACCATTTCTTTCACTGCGGACCTTGTCAAGTTCAGTCCGTAAATGCTCCGCTTCTCCCTTAGCTTGATCCATGGCCCCCACCAACTCTTATTTTTCTTCCTCTCTGCAATCAAGGCAGAATTCATTTCAGCCACATCAGCTTCAGCAGCTTTACGGGCCTCTTCCGTGTCTTTCTTATCACTCTTCAGCTGTCGAACGCCTGCCTGCAACAGCCTAAGTTTAGTTTCTTTTTGCAGCACTACATTATACGGATTATCAGCACGATGAATGTAATCTATGAACATGCCAAAGAACACGAGACCATTCTGAACAATGGCGTCGTGTGCTTGGCAGTATGGAAGCGTAGATATCTATTCGCGGAACTGTGCTGGAAAAATTTGCTGCAGAAAGGCAGATTGCTCCCCAGAGTTTTCAGCAGAGGATTGGATGAGTTGGGGCAGGTTGGCCAAGTGGAAGCTGCCGGGCGGTGGCGTTGGTTTAGTATCAAAATCCAAATGTATGGCCTGATCTTTTGAAGTGGCGGTTACTTCGAGGTCTGGATTCACCCGCGACGGCGTGCGGTGCGTAAAATCAATTTGCTCTGCAAAGACATACGTAAGTTAGAATAAGGAAACGCTTCTGATAAACAAGAGTAATGGGATGCTTACCGATAACTGGAGGAGGGAGATCTGCGGATGGCTGCTCCATGGGGACAAAGTTATCATTTCACAGGTCCTCTTTTTGTTTCAGGGTGAGTTTCTTTTTCTTGGGCTGATTCGTTTGCGGGGTCGCAGATGCCTTGCGTTTGGTTGATGAGGTCGCAAAGGCGGAAACCTCATCTCGCCTGTGTAATTCCCCGTCAGAATCCACTAACGGTATATTAACTCCGGTCCCACAGTTTAACGGTCACGCCCTCTATATGAGATGTTTCCAAAAAGTATTCGCATTAAATAACAATGTAATGTCATTTATTAAAGAAACAATTCTGAAAAGCAGTTGACATAAATGACCAACTTAAGTAGCTCAAAACATTATTCAAAACAAACAGTTTTCAATGCGAATATATGTTCTTGAAATAAGACATGACGAAAAAAAATTTGGACGACATCCAGTACTAGCAGCAAACAAGCACGACAAATTATGCAAAGCGGAAGCAATACCTCTATGGACCTGAGATAAAAACATACAAAACGTCAATGAAAAAAACGTTGAGTGAATCTACACATTTAGTAAAGCATTTCGTAAGTTAGGCTACAAGATTTCTGAAAAACATCGTAAAATTATACATTAGCATGAGCACTTGATTATAAAACTTTAACCCGCGGATAGCTAAAGCGCTACACGTCTTCCCTTTACCCTTTCTAAGCATACACCGATCAAGTGTACAAGTTACAACAGAATAAGCTGAGATGACCCGTCCTAATCCATAAGGACGAATACAATAACATATGGTTCCATTGCGAGGTATTTGACCTCTATATGATAAGTTTTAAAAACATTGCATTCATTTTTAAAAGACAACTTTCATTACAATGATAGTTGACAAATATGCATACCAATTCATACTATATCCAAACTATAAATGACTTAATCTGTCATTTACTTAATAATAACCTTTTTGAACTCGGTCGACTCGAATGCAACATCTTTTGAAATATGACATGAATGACTCCAAGTAATATCTTTAAAATGAGCAAATGCACAGCGAAAGATTTCTTTAATACCTGAGAATAAACATGCTTACAAGTGTCAACCAAAAGGTTGGTGAGTTCATTAGTTTATCACAAACAATCATTTCAGATATTTTAATAGACCACAAGATTTTCATTTCCATTTTTCTTAAACATTATAATGCAATCTGCATAAAAATCATTCATATGGTGAATGCTTGATAACCGAACTAACAGGATGCATATAGAATATCCCCCACATACTCGCAAGTATATGCCATATACTGGTAATCGCAATCACCATTTAAATCAAAGTACTAAAGCATTCCATTTTCTAGAATGGGGTTTGTTAGGCCCATAGATCTATCTTTAGGATTCGCGTCAATTAAGGTGGCTGTTCCCTAATTCTTAGGCTACCAAGCTAAAAGGGGTGATATTCGATTTTGATAATCCAACCATAGAATGTAGTTTTTGAGTACTTGTGTCTATTTCATTAAACATTTATAAAACAGCGCATGTATTCTCAGTCTCAAAAATATATATTGCAAAAACATTTAAAAAGGGAGTAATGAAACTCACAATACTTTATTTTGTAGCAATAATGCAAATGATGGCACTGAACAAGTGCAGGGTTGACCTCAGATTCACGAACCTATATTAAGTATATATATTTATATGTTGGTCAATATCTGTCAAACAATTTAGGTCAAGTCGTAGTGTATCACAATCCTAATGCTCGAGACCGATATGCAATAGTCAACAAAAGTCGACTTGACTCAAAATGACTTCCAAGATCTCAAATATAGTCGTTTTATATATTTAAATATATTTATCAGATTTTATTAGAGTAAATAATACAAGTCATTTATTAATAAAAATTAAAATTTATGTATGATAAAAATATACTTTTATATATCTCAAGTAATAAAATTTATAAAGTTCACTTAATATCGTAAAAATATAGTGGTATGTATTATTATTGTAATTATATTACGTGTGGTAAAAATATCTTTGTATCACGTATTTATTTGATAATATAATATTGATAATAATAATAATGAGTAAAAGTTATATTATTTTGTAATACTAATAATAATTATTATTATTCTACTAATAATAATAATAACAATATTTATTTACTACTGATGATATTAATTATAAAATAATAATTCTAATCATGATAATTTTAATAATAATAACAATACTTTTTAATATTAACTGTAATAATAATATTTTATATAAAAATAATAATTCTATTCAAAATGATAATTTTTAATAATAATAATACTAAAATGATAATAATAATGATATTTTATAATAACAATAATATTTCTATTAAAATGATAATTTTAACAAAAATGATACTTTTAATAAAAATGATACTTTTAATAATAATGATAAAAATAATGAAAACGATATTTTTATGTAAATCATTTTCTTACAATATTTTAATTTCATCATGATACTTATACTAATTATTTCCTAATCGATTTGTTTAATAGCTTTTTAGTCCTCTTTTATATCGCATTCATAATAATGATAATAATGGTAATCATAATAATTAGATGATACTAATATTAGTTTTAATGATAACGATACTAATAATAATTATTATTATAATACTAATGATAATGTTAATAATAATAATAATAATAATAATAATAATAATAATAATAATAATAATAATAATAATAATAATAATAATAATAATAATAATAATAATAATAATAATAATAATAATAATAATAATAATAATAATAATAAACTTAGTGATAATAACGATATTATTAATAATAACAATAACAATTTTAATTATAATACTCATATTAATGATGATAATAATAATAATAATAATTAAATAATAATAATAATAATAATGACGATAATCATAACGACGATAGTAATAATAATAATAATATTAGAATTAATAATAATTCAGTTGACCATATCTTTTAATCCGTTCATCGAAATCATACGATATCTAAATGAAAAGTTATTAATTTTTCGCCAGCTTTTCAACGACATGCATATTATATACCTTATCTCAGAAGCATATGTATCAAATTGGTGATTTATTATAAACTATTTAACGATGAGATTAAGCATACAAGCATGCATAATCATATATACTCGAGCACTAGTCAGGGATACACTATTAATATATAAAAGATAAGATATGAATGATCACGTATCAATATTGAGATTCAATATTGCATGAAAGTACGTAGACGCAACGGAGATGATAAACACTAGGTTGACCTCACGAGCTATACCCCCGAATCATACCAATAACCTCCATAGCTATAACCCATAATTTTCTTAGCTCTATTCCGCTCGAAAAACCCGTTTGGAAATACTCGCTCACGATCTCGTCGTAATATTTTATGTATACCACTTAATAATAATAATACTAATAATACTAATATTAATAAGATTAATAATATTATTAATCTTAATAATAATAATAATATAAATAATAATATAAATATAAATAACAGAGGGAGAATATCAGTGTATGCGTATGTATCGAATGAACTGAATTCGTCGATTTTTATAAATATGGCCTGTCCAGCCATCCCATGCGATCGCATGGTTTCTTAGGCATATGGCCATGCGATCGCATGGCCCTCCTGTCCTGCACTCACTCGAATTAAAACGTGGGCTGCCAACAGTTTTAATAATATTATATATAAATATATATTTAATTTATATAATTATATATATATAATATTATATTCTAGTGCACAGCTAAAATGTAAAATTCGTTCCGATGACTTGTACGTTGGAAAACGATTTATGTCCCGATTCTGGTTTTTCGAACGTCCTTTCGTACGCTAAGAAAACTAGCACTTTACGTTTCGTGACTCGTACCCTTGTCAAAATATAGACTTAGATTATCAATAAACTATGTCACTCGAAACGTAACTTGAATGTTCAAGCGTTTTGGTCATTTGCTTCTATAAATCGACGTCTTGTTATATATATATATATATATATATATATATATATATATATATATATATATATATATATATATATATATATATATATATATATATATATATATATATATATATATAATAGTTTTATTTTAACTCAAAACATTTTATAACTAAATTAATATTAAATTTTATTACATTCTAAATATATATATATATATATATATATATATATATATATATATATATATATATATATATATATATATATATATATATTTCATTTTAAAATATAAATTTGAAATATTTATTTAACAATATAATATATAGTTTTTTAATACTAATTTATATTTCAAAGTTCATTATAAAAATCATTTTAAATAATAGGAATTATTATATCATATAGCGTTTATATTTTTAAAACTTATATTTGATATAATTCATTCATGCACCAAACTTTCATAAGTTCAATTAACTTGTCTAAACATCAATCAAATCAATAATCAAATACTATTATCGTTTAATAATAATTCAAAAAATATATATAAACACGTTTTTAATTACACGTTGCAAGTTATCTATTTAATAATCCAACATATTATATATATATATATATATATATATATATATATATATATATATATATATATATATATATATATATATATATTCATAGTATGTTATTTAAATAAAAATATTTTAATATTTAAATCCTATTGTATCGAAAAATGTTTTCGTACGTTTGAAACTAAATCAAATAATATTATAAAGTTTAATTTTTCAAACTAATTGTATACGAAATCAATGGTTTTATTAATAGATATTGTTATATCATAAAATGTTTTCATAAAATACAATTATATAATTTATAATGGTTACCAGTTCCTAACTTACAGTTTATTCGTAAAACGTAGGGTTAAGTCCAGAGGATGATTTGACGTGTGAAATCATTTTAATGTAACATATCCAATTGTTTCACATGCCGACATTCAATAATTTAATTATCTACATTCCAAGTTTTAACTATTATAAAAGTTAAATAATTAACATATCAAAAGTTACGAAAAATATTATTGTAAAGCATGTATCGGAGATCAAATAGGAATCTCCACTAACCCTTGTCTAGTTCCTGATAATTGACACTTTGTTCTCATTTGTAAAGCACTTTACTAATTATTCTGAATATCGTTAAAAAGACAGATTTCTTTAAATCACAGTGGACCTCACAACAGAGACCCATAATCATATCATAATGTATCTGATAATTTAATCGTTTAATATTATCTTTTAATTCCTTCGATAAATATATTAATCATATATTGAAACAAATACGTTCATGTAAAGTATTATACATTTAATACTTTGTTAACGTTTTCAAGTTATAATATATATATACATATTCATATACACATAAATGTTCGTGAATCGTCGAACACAGTCAAAGGGTAATTGATTACATGAAAGTAGTTCAAAAATTTTTGAGACTCAACATTACAGACTTTGCTTATCATGTCAGAAACATAAAAAGATTTAGTTTAAATTTGGTTGGAAATTTCTGGGTCGTCACAGTACCTATCCGTTAAAGAAATTTCATCCCGAAATTTGAGTGGGATCGTCATGGCTGACAATAAATATGTTTTCGTGACGTATACGAACTGGAAATTAGAGTTTTATCATCAGTAAGTAATATGGATAAAACAATTTGATTTTATGAAGAGTACGAGTGAAGCTATCACAAAAGAGTGAAATGAGTAAATGCAAGTTCGTCTTAACAGGTGATGTAGTTACGGTTGATTTTCGAAATTCAAGGAATTTAGAAAAAAATCTTCGAAATAAGATTTAATTCTTCGTTAATTAAGAAAATTAAGATCTTCTTTGGTTAAATGCAATAATCTGTTTCGATTACTCTGTCGAATATTTCACTATAAATACACTCCCTTCGTTTCCTTATTTTCACAGCTCACACCTTCTATTCTTTCTCCCTCAATTCATATTTTCATCAATATGCTTGACCCAATTCCGATCCTTGATATGTTCTTAACTATCGCAACAATCATCCTTATTTTCCAACTCCCACCGGAGGAATCTGTTTACTTCTATTTCGCTCTTGGGGTGGTGATTTTTATAATCCTTCCTTGCATCTGTCTTTCCATAATTATCGATATTCAGAGTTAATGATTTCTCTTATTTACTGTGATTTATACTCCTATCTCTATTTCGAAACTTCATGCTTTTGTTTTCTCTTCTCAGCTTTAAGTAGCCCGTAATGGTCCAGAATTCGTAGATATGAATTTTGGTATGAACATAGTTAATGTTCTAAGAAAGAATTTGAAATAGCACGATCTTGATTAGTCAAATTACTGGAAATCACGGGAACAGATAGAACTATCAAGAAATATATTCTTGATATGTTTAGAGATTAGGTATAATGTAAGAGTCGTGTAACATGACACATGATGACGTTATGGTCTGTGAATCATCATGTTCCATTAGAAACTCAGTATGACTTACTATAATATAATCACGTTGATCAAGTGTCATTATATTATACTAACTCATGCTTCAATTCCCAACACTACTTCAAAAACATTCATACTTTAAACTCAAAGGTTTCAGAATTTAGAAACTAAAACAGTTTCCTTTATGATGTAACACAGATAGCGCGAAGAGATAAATAATTTCGGATAATAGTAGTTATGAAGATTTCTTCAGGAATATCGAAGATATTTATAATGAAAGATATGATGATATCTTAGAATTTCTAATACCGAAGAATGATGAAGAAGATTTGTCCATAAAGGTTTATAGTCAGGAGCAAGGTATTCATTAATGACTTCAGCAAATACTTACTCATTTAGATTCTTTGAAGGCAGGTTTAGTCTTTGTGATTTGTCCATAGCCTTCTTCATAATTTTCTCAATCCGTTTTCCAGTTCCAAACCTTCTCTTTTTCTGAGCTTTATCAACACACTAATCTTTATCATTAAACTTTTGGCTGTTAAGGTTGTCTACAGTTTTTTTGCTGCTTCATTTAGCTTTTTCAAAATTCAAAGTATTGATTCGTAAGCTGGTGCTTTTCAGAATTGAAGATCATAATTTCAGGAGATAAATGTTATATGTATATATATATATAACTGTTGATGTAGAAATGATGCGAGATTTGAAATAATGATTGATGATTCCTAGTAGTTGGTGTGGCAATTATTGTTACAAGATGTAGATGAGTACATGATAGGGTTTTGATGAATAAATATATTGATTTTACACCACAGAGTAACGAAGTTGCTGGTATATCTGCTGATAATATGGTGGAATATAAAAGGTTCCCCGGTAACAATGATGAATAAGGGCAACTTATATATCAAGGTTATAATAAGGCTAGTCTGACTGAAAAATTGAAGTTGACTTGCTGGAGCTGTGACAAAACTGGCTACTTTGAAAAGGAATGGTAATGTTATTTTTGATAATAAATGCCAAAGGATTTGACACAGTTATGTGTTAAGCTGTTACTAAAGTTTCAAGAGTTTTCTAGGTGCATAACTATTATGTCTAAATCTTTCTTTTCGTAGATAATATGTGGTTGGGTCATCGTCTTGATTGTTCATTAGTTGAGGTGTCTTTAGGAATTTCGCAGATTGTCATCATCAATATCCAAATGATGAAGTCACCGTGAATCCTGAATGATTCTAATATCTTTCTGGGTTTCATGAATAAATGAAATGTTCTAGCAAGTTTTGAATTCAAAGTATGACTTTGAAAGATGTAAGAATCTAAGAGTGATGTTTTCTGTTAAATCTTGACTTGGACTCTGATCTGTCAAAATCAGAATATGTAATCAAGTTTGGATGCGAATTGTTATTTTGATTTATATGAAAGAATGTATATCGTTGTGAAAGTAGTGGGTATAGTTGATAATTTGCTGAATCATAATCGAAGAATGTAACATATTAATTGTGAACTTAAATATTTCTTGGGTATTACCTACCCGTTAAAAAAATTTCACAAGTAATATTTTGTACAAGAGAATTTTTATTACAGTCTTTATGAAAATATATGTATGTATATTTTCTTCAGATGTAATACAGATTTAATGAGTTAATATCATATTAAGCTCATTTGATTTGCGGCTGAATTTAGAAATGAATAATCTCTAAAACATTAGAGATTACATAATCTTCGCGGAGTATTTTACTAATGTAATCAATACTTTATTATATTCTTATTGACATTCCTTGGTGACGGATGTTGATGCTTTTGAATTCTTGCGAACTTTGCAAGATATAAATGATGTTTTCTAGAAAGTTTCGAGTATATCGAAGATGAAAGTGTAAAATCAAACATGTAATTGAATAATACACTTGGTTTATTATGAAACGAAATTCATTGAGTTAAAACATGGATTGTAGTTAACGATGGTTAAGTCGTTAATGAAGGATGTACATCATTGCATATTAGTAATATGAACTAGCCGAGTAGTATCTACCCTTATTTAATTCATACATAATAGCTTAGTACGAAAAATATTATGGTTTTCAAAATTTATATATATAAGATATAGATATAAATTCTTCAGAGGGAATGAGTTAATACTTCATAACTCGTTGATACAATATACTCGTTGTTGATTAGTGATGATGTTCGCGGTGATTATGGAACTGGCGGAGATTATGCAGTTGCAGGTGTTACTGGTACTGGTGATGCTGACAGTACTGTTGGTGCCGGTACTACTGGTGCTGGTGATGCTGACGGTACTGTTGATGTTGTTGGTATATCAAGTCTGGCTTGTAAATCACGCACCATTCCTGTCAGGGTTTCTATTCTCCCTTCTATCATCTCTATCCATTCCACTCATTTGATTTACGATTGGAACTAGAATAAGTAATCTCTAAAACTTTTAGAAACTACATATTCTCTGCAGAAAATTTCTTCAAGAGAGTGATGAATCAATATTTCATTGTTTGTTGTTGTTGATATTCCTTGGTATCTATGGTGCGTATGACGTTGATTCTCGAAGTACAGATTGTGATGTTACGGTGTGGAATGTGGATGTGGTTGTTGGTGGTGGTAATGATACTGTTGGTGTTGATGATGGTGGCACTGTTGATGCCGGTGATGCTGCTGGTGCTTGTAACCTTTGCACCATATTCTCCAAAGCCACTACCCGAGCGCGAAGCTCGTTGACTTCTTCTATTACATCGGGATGATTGTCGGTTCTGACGAGCGGATGAATAAGGTTTAGAATTTGGGATAGTATATAATCATGGCGAGAAATTCGGGAAATGAAGGTGAAAATGGTGTCTCGGACCGGTTCACCAGTAAGTGCTTCAGGTTCTTCGCCAAGAGGGAAATTTGGTGGGTGGAAAGGATCATCTTCTTCCTGTCTCCATTGATTAAGTCGACTACGAACTCATCCCCAATTCATCCAGAATTGATGATGGCTTATTGGTTGATCCATTCCGGTTACACTGCTTTCGGAGCTCGAGTGGAAATCCATATCGGAATCCGAGGAACTTGAACTAGTCGAGGGATCCATGTCATACGATCAGGGAAATGAATTTTGATATGTAATAGATTATAGGATTTAGTTTGGTATTCTTCAATACATATTTTACATAATTATATTATATAATACCAAGATCCCATAAGTTACGGAGAAATTTTCAAAAGATGTCAGACAGAGTTTACTGTAATAGATATGTAAAGATATGAATTTGTCTATATACTATCTATGCAATGAATGCACACACGGTCGAAGTCCAGACTCACTAATTGATAATGCTAAAAACGAACATATATTTCATAGCATTATTCCTCAAGAAAGACAAACTTTTAGTTGCAATTGTTCTATTTAAAAGTAATATTCGTTTAAATAATAAAAGGTGAAGACAAAAGACAGATTCGACGAATTGAAGACGTAAATGAACAAAAAGCTCAAAAGTACAAAATACAATCAAAGAGGTTCCAATTATTGATAAGAAATGTGTCGAAATTACAAGAGTACAAGATTCAAAATGCAAAGTACAAAATATAAAATTGTACGCAAGGACGTTCGAAAATCCGGAACCGGGACTAGAGTCAACTCTCAACGCTCGACGCAACGGACTAAAAATTACAAGTCAACTATGCACATGAATATAATATAATATATAAATAATTCTTAAAAATTATATATATATTATATTAATATTTAAAACCGTCGGCAGACTAAGATCCAATTTGGAGTGAGCTGGAATTTCAAACTCCACGACTCGCGGAGTTAGAAGGCAAAAAATGCCGCGAGTCGCGGAGCCCCAAAAACTGAAACTCCCTATAAAAGCAAACGAATTCTGATCGCAAAAAAACATATATCCATCCATCTATCTAAACGTATATATTTATATTTATATTTTAATTTTAATTTTAATTTTAATTTTAATTTTAATTTTAATAATAAGGGTATGTTAGCGAATGTTGTAAGGGTGTAAGTCGAAATTCTGTCCGTGTAACGCTACGCTATTTTTAATCATTATAAGTTATGTTCAACCTTTTTAATTTAATGTCTCGTAGCTAAGTTATTATTATGCTTATTTAATCCGAAGTAATCATGATGTTGGGCTAATTACTAAAATTGGGTAATTGGGGTTTGGACAAAAGAACGACACTTGTGGAAATTAGACTATGGGCTATTAATGGGCTTTATATTTGTTTAACTAAATGATAGTTTGTTA
The DNA here is from genome assembly GCF_046630445.1 of Rutidosis leptorrhynchoides. Taxonomy (NCBI): domain Eukaryota; kingdom Viridiplantae; phylum Streptophyta; class Magnoliopsida; order Asterales; family Asteraceae; genus Rutidosis; species Rutidosis leptorrhynchoides. Next base: position 253,912,498 of record NC_092342.1, on the reverse strand, counting down.
ATGTTAATATAAAGATTTACAATTGGGCGTCCCTATAAATTACCATATACACTCGATCGGACACGATGGGCGGGGTATTTATATGTACGAATAATCGTTCATTTAACCGGACACGAAAATGGATTAATTGCCACTAGAATAATTAAAACAGGGGTGAAATTATGTACAAGGACACTTGGTATAATTGATAACAAAATATTAAAACCTTGGGTTACACTCAGTCGACATCCTAGTGTAATTATTAAACAAAGTATTAAAATCTTGTTACAGTTTAAGTCCCCAATTAGTTGGAATATTTAACTTCGGGTATAAGGATAATTTGACGAGGACACTCGCACTTTATATTTATGACTGATGGACTATTATGGACAAAAACCAGACGGACATATTAAATAATCCAGGACAAAGGACAATTAACCCATGGGCATAAAACTAAAATCAACACGTCAAACATCATGATTACGGAAGTTTAAATAAGCATAATTCTTTTATTTCATATTTAATTTCCTTTATTTTATATTTAATTGCACTTCTAATTATCGCATTTTTATTGTTATTGTATTTAATTGCACTTTTAATTATCGTACTTTTTAATTATTGCAAGTTTATTTTATCGCACTTTTATTATTCGCAATTTCATTATCGTTATTTACTTTACCCTTTAAATTAAGTCTTGTAGTCATTTATTATTTTACATTTGGTTTTAACTGCGACTAAAGTTTTAAAATCGACAAACCGGTCATTAAACGGTAAAAACCCCCCTTTATAATAATAATATTACTTATATATATATTTTTATTTTTATAAAAGTAAACTAATATAGCGTTAAGCTTTGTTTAAAGATTTTCCCTGTGGAACGAACCGGACTTACTAAAAACTACACTACTGTACGATTAGGTACACTGCCTATAAGTGTTGTAGCAAGGTTTAAGTATATCCATTCTCTAAATAAATAAATATCTTGTGTAAAATTGTATCGTATTTAATAGTATTTTTCTTCTAAAATTTAATAGTATTTTATATCCCTCCGCTGCCGGGGAATTGCTTAAAAGCCGGAAGCGCAATGCTAATATATAAAAAAAAAATTTATTTTTAGTTTACTTTTATAAAAATACGTTTTTGTAAAAAAAAATTTACGTTTTTTTTAATTATTCAAAAATATAAAAAGAAAAACAAAAATATAAGTATTTTTAAGATTTTGTTAAATATTTAAGTTTTATAAAGTTTCTTTATTTTTATATAAGTTTTATTTAAGTATTTTGTTTTTATTTAAAACATATATAAAAAAACCGAAAAAAATAAAATATATATATAAATCTAGTTTTACGATTTTTATTTATAAAATTATAAAGTAGTTCTATTTTTATTTTAGTTTTTAAATATAAGTTTTTATTATATAAACATTTAGATTTTAAAACAGAAAAATATAAAACAGAAAATATAAAAAAAAACGTCGAATTTCAAAACTGTACCAGAATTGAATTTTGGAACCCCGCGACTCGCGGAGTTTGCTGCCTCGACTACTGCAACTCGCGGAGCTACCCTGACACCGACAGAAACCCTAATCTGCATTTAATTACGGGTAATTATTAATTATTATTATTATTAACCCTAATTAATTATTATTATTATAATTAGTTTTACTTTTTATTTAATTTACATTTTAGTTAAATTAGTTTAATTAAATTGTAAAATTAATAGTTTTAATAAATAAATAATATAAAAATAATATTTTTATAAAAATTGTACTTTTTACTACTTTTTGTATATTTTTATATTTTGTCCCTTTTTAATTGTTTTAGCGTAATATTTGTATTTTTAGCTCATATTTAGTTTTAAACTTAGTTTTTGCCATAGTTATTTTTACTTCTAGATTTTTAGGCTTTGCCGTAAAATCCCTTAAGTGCTTTTTCTTTAGACTAAGATTTAGGTACTTTAGAATTTTGCGACGCCTTTTTAAGTTTTAGTTTTTTTTAAGTTATTGCCATTTGGGATTTAGTTTTTCCTGTAAGCTTTAATATTTTTAGACACCTTTTACTATGTATCAATTATCATTCCAATTAGTAATCTCAATTTGCGATTATAATTTTAAGTTAATTGTGGTAATAAGGTTAGGTTAGTCAAGTGTTTTTAAGTTTTATAAGTTTCTTTTATTTTTCAACCATTTTTCTTTTTCGACCTTTTTCGACGAGCTCTTTTTCTTTCTTATTTCTCGTTATCCTAGTTTTTAGGACATAGTTTTTTAATCTACTTCTTATCTAAATTTCTTAAAATTACGAAAATTTATTTTAAGTGGTTAAATTGATAGACATCAAAATTTTCTGGTTCGTAGTAATAGTTGGATTTGTATGTGGACCGGGTTATTGGAGCCAAACAGTCCTCAATTATATTGAGACCAAATGAATCCTGCCCCTCTGCTGCATCTTTTGGCTATTCGAAACGTGGGCAAAATCAGAAAAGTCTATTGATTGGATAACTTATTATAATTTTTCTTTCCTTTTAAAAACTAATAGGATATTCAGTGAATGCACCGAGCAAGACGTTCACCACCTTTTGTACGTTCACCACCTGTAACTAGATCAAGACATTTAGCAAATATAACCGCCGTTGATTTTTCTTTATAATCGTCATCCAGTCGACCAAGTACTCCAGTTCAAATTTCCGATAATCCATTTTTTGAACCCGACCTCACAATTGAGAATCCGGAGAATATTCAGGAACGATTCATATATCCTGAACCACTAAACTTTCCTCCGGAACCACCAATCATTCAAACAGAGATTGTTGAGGAACGAACCATTAAATCAGAATCCTCTAGTGATTCCGATTCAACAAATTCAATTATGGAGAATCTGGAACCATTAAGTATGGAAGACCGAATGAGAGCTAAACGCACTGGCCAAGGTCACGCAATTACTCATCCAGACATTAATGCGCCAGATTATGAAATCAAAGGACAAATTCTACACATGGTGACTAATCAATGCCAATTTAGTGGTGCGCCGAAGGAAGATCCAAATGAACATTTACGTACCTTTAATAGGATCTGCACACTATTTAAAATCCGAGAAGTGGAGGATGAACAGATATATCTCATGTTATTTCCCTGGACTTTAAAGGGAGAAGCCAAAGATTGGTTGGAATCGTTACCTGAAGGGGCGATCGATACATGGGATGTTTTAGTTGAAAAATTTCTTAAACAATTCTTTCCTGCATCTAAAGCCGTAAGACTTCAAGGAGAAATTGTTACGTTCACACGGAAACCGAATGAAACTCTATATGAGGCGTGGACAAGATTTGGAAAGTTGTTAAGAGGATGTCCGCAACATGGTTTAGACACCTGTCAAATAGTACAAATATTCTACCAAGGATGCGACATCACTACAAGGAAAGACATAGATATAGCAGCTGGTGGTTCTATTATGAAGAAAACCGAAACTGATGCTTACAAAATTATTGATAACACTGCTTCCCACTCACATGAGTGGCACCAAGAAAAAGATATCGTTAGATCATCTAAAGCAGCTAGAGCCGATTCTAGCCATGACTTAGATTCCATTTCCGCAAAGATAGATGCTGTTGAGAGACGAATGGAAAAGATGACTAAAGATATTCACTCAATACGAATTAGTTGTGAGCAGTGTGGAGGACCATATTTGACAAAAGATTGTCTCAGTATTGAATTAACAATGGAACAAAGAGAGAATATTTCATACATAAACCAAAGGCCTGGAAATAATTATCAGAATAATTATCAACCGCCAAGACCGATTTACAATCAAAACCAGAATTATAACCGAAATATTCCATGCAACAACCAACAAGGTCCTAGCAATCAACAAGTATCCAATAATAATTACAATCAGCAAAGACCTAATTTTCAAAACAAACCACCACAACAAACCGATGATAAAAAGCCGAATTTTGAAGATATGATGACGAAGCTAGTTGAAACTCAAACGCAGTTTTTCACATCTCAGAAACAAACTAATGAATAAAATGCTCAAGCATTTAGAAATCAACAAGCTTCTATTCAAAACTTGGAACAAGAAGTAAGTAACCTAGCAAGGTTAATAGGTGAAAGAAAACCGAGAAGTCTACCTAGTGATACAAATGCTAACCCCCGGAATGAAACAGCTAAAGCCATTACCACAAGAAGTGGTACAACACTTAAACCACCTGAAATACCTGTAACTTCTGATGAAGCTATTCCTACTCCACAAGAACCATAACCTGATCAAGATAAGGAAAAAGAACCGGTAGTTGAAAAGGTTAATGAAGATAACACAGTTAAGGCTAAACCTTATGTTAAAGCAAACCAGCCACCACTTCCTTACCCGAGTAAAATGAAGAAAGAAAAACTTGAAGCCGAGCAATCCAAATTCTTGGATATGTTTAAACAGATAAATGTAAATCTTCCTTTCATTGATGTGATTTCAGGAATGCCTAGATATGCTAAATTCTTGAAAGATCTAATCTCAAATAGAAAGAAAATGGAAGAACTCTCGGCTGTTACCATGAATGCTAATTGTTCAGCAGTACTGTTGAATAAGATACTAGAAAAATTATCTGATCCAGGAAGTTTCACAATTCCATGTTTTCTGGGTAGTCTTAGTTCAATAGAAGCATTGGCAGACTTAGGTGCTAGTATAAATCTAATGCCGTATTCACTATACGCTAAACTAGACCTTGGAGAATTGAAACCAACCAGAATAAGCATACAACTAGCCGATAGATCAATAAAATATCCTAGAGGGATAATGGAGAACATGCTAGTTAAAGTTAGTACTTTAGTATTTCCAGTAGATTTTGTTGTTTTGGACATGGAAGAAGATTCTCAAGTTCCTCTCATATTAGGAAGACCATTCTTAAACACGGCTAAAGCAATGATAGACGTGTTCGGTAAGAAATTGACCCTAAGTATAGAGGATGAGAGTGTTACCTTTTCAGTTGATAGAGCAATGCAACAACCACAATCTGCAGATGATACATGTTATTATATTCAAACTATAGATGCACATGCAGAATTATTAGAAGAATTTCCAGAATTACAAGGAACAGGAGAATGTTCTTTAGGAGAAGGTAATGAACCAATTGATGAAGCTGAAATGTTAGCTACACTTATAGCTAATGGATATGAACCAACAACAGAAGAAATTCAAATGCTAAAAGAGGAAGACAGATATCGATATAAATCATCGATAGAAGAACCACCGAAATTAGAGTTAAAGCCACTTCCAAACCATTTGGAATACGCTTATTTACATGGTGAATCTGAATTACCTGTAATAATATCGTCTTCTCTTAATGAAAATGAGAAATCACAACTCATTTCTGTGTTGAAAGCTCATAAACCAGCCATTGCATGGAAGATTCATGATATTAAAGGAATAAGTCCTTCGTATTGCACACATAAAATCCTTATGGAAGAAGGTCATAAAACGTATGTGCAACGCCAACGAAGACTAAATCCTAATATGCAAGATGTAGTTAAGAAAGAGATTATTAAACTGCTAGATGCAGGTTTAATTTATCTAATTTCTGATAGTCCATGGGTAAACCCAGTTCAATGCGTGCCTAAGAAGGGTGGCATGACTGTCATTACAAATGAGAAAAATGAGCTTATTCCTACTAGGACTATAACAGGATGGCGTGTATGTATTGATTATAGAAAATTAAATGACGCCACCAGAAAAGATCACTTTCCCTTACCTTTCATAGATCAAATGTTGGAAAGATTAGCCGAAAATAGTTACTATTGTTTTCTAGATGGATTTTCCGAATATTTTCAAATTCCAATAGCACCCGAAGATCAAGAGAAAACCACATTCACGTGCCCTTATGGTACTTTTGCTTACAAACGCATGCCATTTGGACTTTGCAACGCCCCTGCAACCTTTCAAAGGTGTATGATAGCAATTTTTCATGACATGATAGAAGAATGCATGGAAGTTTTCATGGATGACTTTTCAGTCTTCGGTGATACATTTGAATCATGTCTAGTTAATCTGGAACGAATGCTTATTAGATGCGAACAATCAAATCTAGTACTTAATTGGGAGAAATGCCATTTCATGGTTAAAGAAGGTATCGTTCTTGGACATAAAATTTTAAAAGAAGGAATTGAAGTGGATAGAGCTAAAGTAGATGTAATTGCTAAACTTCCACATCCCACCAATGTTAGAGGAGTTAGGAGTTTTCTAGGGCATGCCGGTTTTTACCGACGTTTCATAAAAGATTTTTCTAAAATTGCCACTCCTATGAATAAACTCCTAGAAAAGGATGCTCCATTCATCTTTTCAGATGAGTGTATCAAATCTTTTAATATTCTTAAAGAGAAACTCACTAATGCGCCGATCATGATAACACCAAATTGAAATCTACCATTTGAACTAATGTGCTATGCAAGTGATTTTGCAATGGGAGCCGTTTTAGGACAAAGGATTGAAAAACGATTTCAACCTATATATTATGCTAGTAAGACGTTACAAGGAGCACAAACGAACTATACAACTACTGAAAAAGAACTCCTTACTATTGTCTTTGCTTTTGACAAATTTCGATCATATCTCGTTCTAGCAAAAACGGTGGTCTATACCGACCATTCTGCTCTTAGATACCTATTTTCAAAACAAGATGCTAAACCAAGATTAATCCGTTGGATCTTACTCTTACAAGAGTTTGATATTGAAATCCGAGATAAAAGAGGAGCAGAAAATCTCGCCGCTGATCATCTTTCTCGTCTTAAAAATCCCGAATTAGAAGTTCTAAATGAATCGGCCATACAAGACAACTTTCCTGATGAATATCTATTGAAGATAGATTATAAAGAAATTCCATAGTTTGCAGACTATGCAAACTACTTAGTTTGTAGATTCCTTGAAAAAGGATTATCGTACCAAAGACGAAAGAAATTCGTCAGTGATATAAAACACTATTTTTGGGAAGATCCACATCTGTTTAAAAGTTGTCCCGATGGAATAATATGCCGATGTGTATTTGGAGATGAAGCTAGTAAAATATTAAACCATTGTCACACAGGACCAACAGGAGGGCATTATGGGCCTCAACTAACAGCAAGAAAAGTTTATGATGCTGGATTCTATTGGCCTACAATTTACAAAGACACACACCTTCTTTGCAAATCCTGTGATGCTTGTCAAAGGGCCGGAAAAATAAGTCAACGTGATGAAATGCCACAAAATGTCATCCAAGTATGTGAAGTATTTGACATTTGGGGTATTGACTTTATGGGTCCATTTCCAAAATCTCATAATAATCTATATATACTCGTAGCCATTGATTATGTATCTAAATGGGCGGAAGCACAAGCTCTCCCAACTAACGATGCACGAGTTGTAGTCAACTTTTTAAAACGTCTTTTTGCAAGGTTTGGAACACGAAAGCTTTAATAAGTGATCGGGGTACTCATTTCTGTAATAATCAACTTGAGAAAATTCTTAAAAGATATGGAGTAACTCATAAAATCTCCACCGCATATCATCCACAAACAAGTGGACAAGTTGAAAATACAAACCGAGCTTTAAAACGTATTCTAGAGAAAACCGTAGGATCAAATCCCAAGGAATGGTCCATTAAATTGGAGGATGCACTCTGGGATTTTAGAACAGCCTACAAAATTCCAATTGGAACCACACCTTTTAGACTTGTTTATGGAAAAGCATGTCATCTTCCAATAGAAATTGAACACAAAGCATTTTGGGCTTTGAAGACATGTAATCTTGATTTACATAAAGCCGGACGTCTACGATTAAGTCAACTAAACGAATTAGAAGAATTAAGACATGAAGCATACAAAAATTCGTTAATCTATAAAGAAAGAACGAAGAAATGGCATGATAAAAAAATCAAAAGTTCAAAAGAATTTAAGGAAGGAGACAGAGTTCTTCTTTTCAATTCACGATTCAAGCTATTTCCTGGAAAATTGAAATCAAGATGGTCTGGACCATTCATAGTTAAAAGAGTTTTTCCATACGGAACGATAGAATTAATAAATTCAAATGGTATTGAATTTAAAGTTAATGGTCACAGAGTTAAACACTACATAGATAGTCCGATGGAAGTCGACAACAAAGTTAATCACAATTTCGACACCACAGCTAACTAAGTGTGGGGAGAATCAAGTCTTTAAAGGATAATATGTATTTCTGTTAGAGTTAGATTGTCTGTTTTCGTGTAGTTCTCGAAAATGGAACCCGAATGGTCTTTCCCTAGCAGACCCTAAAGAACTAGTCTTCTCCCCCCATTCTGAATTTTTATTTTTTTAGGTTTTTACAAAATGAAGACTGCCTGTGAACTAAACCATGGTCTAATGCTACACGCTTTGATCACTAAACGTAATAATGACACACTACCGAGTGAAATAGTATTAGTAATCAGAGAAAGATTGGACGGAGTTAGAAAAGAATCCAGATGCGAAGATAATAAGTTACAATTTGGTAAAGGAAAATCAAAATCCGCAGTGAAAAGAAGAGCACGACACCTACAACGATGTCACAAATGCAGAAAATGGTCACATGGAGGTAAATGTTCAAATAATCAAACCTATTCAAACACCGAATTTGTTACGTTATGCAGAGACGGACCGTTCGTATGTTTAGAAGAAAAAACACTGAATGCTCGAGGTTACGCCTATGTAGCCATGGAAAACCAATTAAACCGGCTATCTTATGAATGGGATAGATCATATAACTAAGAAATCTATTTCACAGGTATGTTTGTACAGTTTTTTATTTTTTTTATTTTTATTTTTAACCTTTTGATAATAAACGCTAATTTGTTCGCTATAAAGTATTAAATTGGTATTGAATAAAATTAGGTTTGGCGACCGAAATTATTGATATCATTCAAAAATTTATTACATCACTGCGAAATTTAACGTTTATCCTTAAGGTATAAATATCTTTAATCAATCAACCCAAAATATTTCAAAAATTTGTCATGAGTTAAATTAGGTCATGGAACCGAAATTACTTTACCGAAAAGAGGGGCGCATATTTTTGATAATATTTGATTGATTAAAGTGGGATAAAAAGCCAAAAAGATTTTTAATTTTATTTTTACCATGTTTTTTAAAATTAATATATAAATCTTAAATTAATATTGTAAACTTTATAAAAACAATATATTTAAAATTGTAAATATTTGAAAAATTAATATAAGTTTGGTGTAATTTTATAATATGAATTTTTAAATTAAGTTTGGTGTGAATTTTTAAAATATGAATTTTATTTTTATGCATTTCAAATTTTAAGTTTGGTGTGAATTTTTAATATTAATTTTGAATTTTATATTTAAGTTGTGTGAATTTAAAAACAAAAATTTACTTTATCTCATTAAGTTAAAAATATGATTTTTAAACTTCGTCGTAAGTTGAAGACTAGGTCTTTGAACCGAAATTACTTTACCCGAGAGAGGGACGAGAACTTTTATTATCATTATTTTTAATCTTATTGAATTAAAGTATGCCAAAAACATTAAAAAACCCAAAAATCTTAGCTTTTAAAACAATCGCTACAAAAAGACAAATTTTAAAATTTTGTCGACGGACTAGGAAATCGATCCGAAACGACCTCGTCCTAAATAACAAGGGAAACAAAATTTTAAAATTAATTACTTAATTGTTTTAATTAGTATAAGATGTAAAAAAAAAACAAAAAAAAAAACAAACTCCGCGACTCGCGGAGTTTGAAGGTTTAAACCCCGCGACTCGCGGGAGGACCAAAATACAGAAAAAAAAAAATCGAGCTGAACTGATCAGTCCACACACAACTCAAAAATACTGCGAAAATAATACCCGAAAAAACCCGAAAAACACCCCCAAAATCACAATTTTTAACCGTTAATCATCAAATCTTTTACTAAAATCATGTTGAGAAGGATGCTATCAAGGAATTACTCAAGAAAAACGGTAAATTTATACACCTAAACACCATTTAATTCGAAAATTAGTGTTCTTGAGCAATTTTTTCCCCAATTTGATTTTGATGCGTTTTAGTGTAATTATGCTTAAATTGTTTATGTATTATGCTTGTATAACCTAGATTGATGCTATTTAACATGATTAGAAGCCTTAAACTTCAAATTTTGAGTAATCTAGGGTTTGTGTTCTTGAAAAATTTGGGGCTTTTTGATATAAACAGGTTATGGCCGATTTTTGTCATGAATTGTTGCTAAATTAAGTAGTGTAACATGTTTAGGTAGTTAAATGATCCAAACTTTGAGCCTAAACATAATTTTGAGAATTAAAGTGGACCTTTTCAAGTCTAAAAATTCATGAACTTGATTTTTGAGAGATAATGCCATTTGAAACTTGTTTAATTTTAGTAATGATTATTTTGACATGTTATTTGAGTTGAATGCTTATGAACTTGGCGAACATTTTCGTATATGTTTATTTGAAAAAGTGTAGATTTGATGAAAATATGAAAATGAGCTTAAGTTTGATATAAATTGATCATGTCATTGTAATTATTTTGATTGATGATTTTGCTGACACTAATGCATATTTGGATGCACAAAAATTGTGTTTGATGTGTTTTGCAGACTGAAATGGGTGAATCTTCATCCCAAGCTCGCAATGCTCCTGCTGCGAATGCGGAACAACAGGAGGTGGATAACTACTACAAGCAAGATATACCTCATCCAGTCATGACATTTTCTGATATGCACTTGGAAGATTTGCACCCGAACCTGAGATTTGACAGACTTTGGATAGATTATCCAAAATACCAAAGGGGTTTGCATACTCTTCATTCTAAAGTTGTTGAGGTACCTAGGGTCATAGAATGGGGACCATTAGAAGCTGTAGAATTGGCCGGGCCAATTAGGAAATTACTTGCACAGAGGTATGGTAATTCTACTTTTAACGACTGGGTACGTTTATTCACCATGCGTAGACCTGTATATAAAGTATGGTGTGAAGAATTGTTGTGTAGTATAGAATTAAATGATCGGGTAGCTAGTTTAACCGATCGATCTTTTATTAGATTTTTTTTAGAAGGTTCGATGCGCCACATGTCTTTACTAGACATGGCTCAGGCTTTACGTATATATACGCCTGAGGAGTTAGCATCTGCCGATTGTAGAGTGTTGATACTAAATAGTAGAAAGATAGATGAAAATTTTGATACACATGGTGTATGGAGTCAAATGACAAGCCATCACCGATTCAAAGGGGGAAATTACTCTTATTTGGATATAGATAGAGCTGAATTAAGAGTAATTCATAGGTTTTTAGCTAATTCGATTACACAAAGAGGTAAGAACAAGGAAAAGGTAAATGAACAGGATTTGTTTTACCATATGTGTATTCGAGACCCACAAAGCGCTATAAGTATACCTTATTGTGTGGGTTATTATTTATCAGCTATGGTTAGGGGGATGAGACCGCATAACATAATATGAGGTGGTATATTTATTACTTTGATTGCTGAATATCTCGGTGTGGATATAAGTCGGGGGGGATTATTAGTCAAAGAACCAGAACCCCGCGATACAATAGGTTTAAATGTATACCATGGTGCAAAAGTTTTGAAGAGGCGAAATAACGCCGCAGTACAATACCATGGTAGAAATCCACAGGTTGAGAGAAACCAACAGCAAGGTAATGTAGGAGGGGGAAAAGAAATGCAAGAAATGCAAAGGTTTATAGCTTCACAGGAGTACGAAAATGCTAGACAAAGAGCATTTGAAGATTGGCAAGTTCATCAAAACCAAATCATAGCTCATTGCCAACATATAGGTAGAAACTATATTCCTACTCCAAAACCCATATTCCCTCCCTGGTCTATAGAGATTCAACCACCGTATCCTACGTATAACCCAGCCGAAGCATTTTATAGCACCTATGGTTATGCGTGGAACCCCTATTGGTATCAGTATCATCCCTAGTCTACTTAGTTTTATTTATTTTGTAATTTGTAATGTTGATACATTTAATACTTATTTAATATTGTAATAGTTTTTATAATTTTCTAACTTTTATTCTTAGATTTTAATAATTTTTGAATGTGGGGTAATATACCAAACTTCAAAAATATGTATATATGTTTGCAGTTTATCTTATGTACACAACAGGGTAAAACAACGCATTTTCAAAAACTGGCATTAAGTTCAGCAAAAGCAACTAATTTTGACGACAAGATGCAAAATATATGTGAAATAACAACAAGACGGAATGAACAAATGATGTACACCATTTATCATTCAGCAAGCAAACACAAATACGTTTGGAAACTTTGGTAAAATTTAATCATTTTCACACAAATCACCCTTAATAATTTAAATTGTTACTGATTTCTTGCAAATGAGGGCATTGCAAGATCTTAAGTGTGGGAAGGGGTTAAATTCTTTCGGATTTTTAAAATTTTTTTATCATAAACACTTGGTTACCATTAAAAATACTAGTAAAGTAGTAGTTGTATTAGAATCGAGTGCTCTCTGATAATAAAGAAAAGCCCTAGTCTTATATACTAACTACCCAATTCTAGTAAAATTTTTCAAAATTTTCAATTAAATGAACTCAAAATCATGTTTATACATATTTATGAACGATAAAACTAGGTTTTAACACCGAAATTATTGTTACCTCGGAAAAGACATAAATTGAGAAACAAACCAAAATGTTAAAATTCATTTAAAATGGAATAGAGGACGATAAAAAGGAAAATAAAAGCCAAGTGTGGGAAAATTTACCAAGTTATCTTAAACATATGTCACATATATCTGTAACAAATAACTGAAAATACTTTTGCTTTGGACTAAACTAAACTGTTTTACCCGATGAAAGAAAAGAAGAGATGGATCTACACGATGAATCAATTCCATCATTAAAAGGAAGTAAAGTCTTCCGAAAAAGAAACGCGCTTCTTGATTTAGGTCAGGAAGTTGTCGTCCAGACCAGCTGTAGGTTGACGAAAAACCTAGAAAAGTCATCACTAAAATCAGCAGGAAATCCACGGACCTCAGCATTAAACAGGGTCGCCAAGTGGTCAGATTTATCCTAACCATGAGAAGGATTTATCTCGTACAATGGGGGGGCACCATGCAAATTAGCTGGATAAGACTAATGAATCAGATCCCCAGAAAGGATAATCTCCTTAAAGATTAAAAATCAGCTTTTAAGACTGATATTACTCAATCCTTGAGATTGACCTTAAAGATTGAGAATTCAAACTCATGGAATTCAATGATATCTAAACTCGAGCTTGAACGAGAAAATATTTTGATCAAAATTATAAACCGATTTGTTTTCTGAAAACCCATTTTCAATGCGTTCATTACCATTGAACGTAAAATCGTAGAAATTCACCTGGAATTCATTAGGTCACCTGAACCAAATCGGGTGTCAACCGTAAGAACGGTAGTTGCATAGCATGGTCAAAGACAGGACCTTGTGCCAGACCGAAAAATTATAAGGATGAGCTTTACTATTGCTCCTACCAAGGATAGTAATTGCGTCTGACACGTTATAGACCATAATTAAAAGCATGTCAGGGGACATTGCCTTAACAGTTGCTTGTTCAACGCTTTCCTTTACAACCGGACGGTAGTTTACCGAAAGGTAATATACGGGACAAGTAAACTGGACGTGTTGCTTTCCTAATACAAGGTTAGCAAATGGGTGACACAAAACCGCAAGTTTTGAGCTAAAATTTTCAAATCTGAAACCCACCAAACCCACAAAAATATTTTGCAAACACCGGTGAAGGGTTATTCCGGAAAACTTATCTAGGGTAAAAACTAGATTTAATTTTCAAAACATCAAATGTTTTCATAAAGATCCAATTTCCTTAATGGATCTAAATTTTTATAGTCATGTGAGACTGTAAACCATATTGTTACTACCATTGTTTATACCACCGTATAGAAATCACTGATGTACAAAGTGTGAAGAATAAAGAAGTGATGCTAGTATTTCAAGACGATATTGCTTGAGGACAAGAAACGCTTAAGTGTGGGAATATTTGATAATGCTAAAAACGAATATATATTTTATAGCATTATTCCTCAAGAAAGACAAGCTTTTAGTTGCAATTGTTCTATTTAAAAGTGATATTCGTTTAAATAATAAAAGGTGAAGACAAAAGACATATTCGACGAATTGAAGATGCAAACGACCAAAAAGTTCAAAAGTACAAAATACAATCAAAGAGGTTCCAATTATTGATAAGAAACGTCTCGAAATTACAAGAGTACAAGATTCAAAACGCAAAGTACAAAATATAAAATTGTACGCAAGGACGTTCGAAAATCCGGAACCGGGACCAGAGTCAACTCTCAACGCTCGACGCAACGGACTAAAAATTACAAGTCAACTATGCACATGAATATAATATAATATATAAATAATTCTTAAAAATTATATATATATTATATTAATATTTAAAACCGTCGGCAGACTAAGATCCAATTTGGAGTGAGCTGGAATTTCAAACTCCGCGACTCGCAGAGTTTGAAGGCAAAAAATGCCACGAGTCGCGGAGCCCCAAAAACTGAAACTCCCTATAAAAGCAAACGAATTCTGATCGCAAAAAAAAACATATATCCATCCATCTATCTAAACGTATATATTTATATTTATATTTTAATTTTAATTTTAATAATAAGGGTATGTTAGCGAATGTTGTAAGGGTGTAAGTCGAAATTCTGTCCGTGTAACGCTATGCTATTTTTAATCATTGTAAGTTATGTTCAACCTTTTATAATTTAATGTCTCGTAGCTAAGTTATTATTATGCTTATTTAATCCGAAGTAATCATGATGTTGGGCTAATTACTAAAATTGGGTAATTGGGCTTTGTACCATAATTGGGGTTTGGACAAAAGAACGACACTTGTGGAAATTAGACTATGGGCTATTAATGGGCTTTATATTTGTTTAACTAAATGATAGTTTGTTAATGTTAATATAAAGATTTACAATTGGGCGTCCCTATAAATTACCATATACACTCGATCGAACACGATGGGCGGGGTATTTATATGTATGAATAATCGTTCATTTAACCGGACACGGGAATGGATTAATAGCCACTAGAATAATTAAAACAGGGGTGAAATTATGTACAAGGACACTTGGTATAATTGATAACAAAATATTAAAACCTTGGGTTACACTCAGTCGACATCCGGGTGTAATTATTAAACAAAGTATTAAAATCTTGTTACAGTTTAAGTCCCCAATTAGTTGGAATATTTAACTTCGGGTATAAGGATAATTTGACGAGGACACTCGCACTTTATATTTATGACTGATGGACTATTATGGACAAAAACCAGACGGACATATTAAATAATCCAGGACAAAGGACAATTAGCCCATGGGCATAAAACTAAAATCAACACGTCAAACATCATGATTACGGAAGTTTAAATAAGCATAATTCTTTTATTTCATATTTAATTTCCTTTATTTTATATTTAATTGCACTTCTAATTATCGCATTTTTATTGTTATTGTATTTAATTGCACTTTTAATTATCGTACTTTTTAATTATCGCAAGTTTATTTTATCGCACTTTTATTATTCGCAATTTTATTATCGTTATTTACTTTACGCTTTAAATTAAGTCTTGTAGTCATTTATTATTTTACATTTGGTTTTAACTGCGACTAAAGTTTTAAAATCGACAAACCGGTCATTAAACGGTAAAAACCCCCCTTTATAATAATAATATTACTTATATATATATATTTGTATTTTTATAAAAATAAACTAATATAGCGTTAAGCTTTGTTTAAAGATTTTCCCTGTGGAACGAACCGGACTTACTAAAAACTACACTACTGTACGATTAGGTACACTGTCTATAAGTGTTGTAGCAAGGTTTAATTATATCCATTCTCTAAATAAATAAATATCTTGTGTAAAATTGTATCGTATTTAATAGTATTTTTCTTCTAAAATTTAATAGTATTTATACCCCTCCGCTACCACATCACTAATGCATCTTAATAACTATCTGTTAGACACACTAATGCAAGACCTGGTTCGCTAAGACCACCGCTCTGATACCACATGAGACGACCCATCCTAATCCATAAGGACGAATACAATAACATATGGTTCCATTGCGAGGTATTTGACCTCTATACGATAAGTTTTACAAACATTGCATTCGTTTTTAAAAGACAACATTCATTACAACGATAGTTGACAAATATGCATACCAATTCATACTATATCCAAACTATAAATGACTTAATCTGTCATTAACTTAATAATAATCTTTTTGAACTCGATCGACTCGAATGCAACTTCTTTTGAAATATGTCATGAATGACTCCAAGTAATATCTTCAAAATGAGCAAATGCACAGCAGAAGATTTCTTTAATACCTGAGAATAAACATGCTTACAAGTGTCAACCAAAAGGTTGGTGAGTTCATTAGTTTATCACAAACAATCATTTCCAATATTTTAATAGACCACAAGATTTTCATTTCCATTTTTCTTAAACATCATAATGCAATCTGAATAAAAATCATTCATATGGTGAACGCTTGATAACTGAACTAACAGAATGCATATAGAATATCCCCCGCATACTCGCAAGTATGCCATATACTGGTAATCGCAATCACCATTTAAATCGAAGTACTAAAGCATTCCATTTTCTAGAATGGGGTTTGTTAGGCCCATAGATCTATCTTTAGGATTTGCATCAATTAGGGTGTCTGTTCCCTAATTCTTAGGCTACCAAGCTAAAAGGGGTGATATTCGATTTCGATAATCTAACCATAGAATATAATTTTTGAGTACTTGTGTCTATTTCGTCAAACATTTATAAAACAGCGCATGTATTCTCAGTCCCAAAAATATATATTGCAAAAGCATTTAAAGGGGAGTAATGAAACTCACAATACTGTATTTCCTAGCAATAATGCAAATGACAGCACTGAACAAGTGCAGGGTTGGCCTCAGATTCACGAACCTATATTAAGTATATATATTTATATGTTGGTCAATATCTGTCTAACAATTTAGGTCAAGTCGTAGTGTATCACAATCTTAATGCTCGAGACCGATATGCAAAAGTCAACAAAAGTCGACTTGACTCAAAATGACTTCCAAGATCTCAAATATAGTCATTTTATATATTTAAATATATTTATCAGATTTTATTAGAGTAAATAATACAAGTCATTTATTAATAAAAATTAAAATTTATGTATGATAAAAATATTCTTTTATATATCTCAAATAATAAAATTTATAAAGTTCACTTAATATCGTAAAAATATAGTGGTATGTATTATTATTGTAATTATATTACGTGTGGTAAAAATATCTTTGTATCACGTATTTATTTGATAATATAATATTGATAATTATAATAATGAGTAAAATTTATATTATTTTGTAATACTAATAATAATAATTATTATTCTACTAATAAAAATAACAATATATATTTACTACTGATGATATTAATTATAAAATAATAATTCTAATCATGATAATTTTAATAATAATAACAATACTTTTTAATATTAACTGTAATAATAATATTTTATATAAAAATAATAATTCTATTCAAAATTATAATTTTTAATAATAATAATACAAAAATGATAATGAAATGTCTCGTTCATATGGATTATAAACGTTTCATATTAATTGGTTTCGTTGCGTGGTTTTGACCTCTATATGAGACGTTTTTCAAAGACCGCATTCGATTTTTAAAACAAACCATAACCTTTACTTTATCGATAAAGGTTTAAAAGACATAGCGTAGATTACCAAATAATGGTAATCTAAAGTACAACTTTTACACACGACCATTACATAATGGGTTACAATAATATTTTACAACAATTTATTTTCCGAATGCAGTGTTTCTTTAAACATTAACATACAAGCATGCTGACTCCAAATCTTGTCCTTAATTTAGCATGCAACAGCGGAAGCTCTTAATAATCAACTGAGAATAAACATGCTTTAAACGTCAACAAAAATGTTGGTGAGTTATAGGTTTAACCTATATATTTATCAAATCGTAATAATAGACCACAAGATTTCATATTTCCATTTCTCATAAACATCATGCATGCATATAGCAATCTGCATAAAAATCATTCATATAATGAACACCTGGTAACCGACCTTAACAGGATGCATATAGAATATCCCCATCATTCCGGGACTCTCATCGGATATGATAAATCGAAGTACTAAAGCATCCCTAACACGGATGAGGCTTGTTGGGCCAAATAGATCTATCGTTAGGATTCGCGTTAATTAGGGGCCATTTCCCTAATTCTTGGGCTTCCAAGCTAAAAAGAGGCATATTCGGTTCGATAATCCAACATAGAATGTAGTTTCGATTACTTGTGTATATTTTATAAAACATTTATAAAACTGTATGTATTCTCATTACAAAAATATTAGATATTAAAACTGGGACTATAACTCACTTTCACGTATTTTCACTTCGTCGGAAAAATAAGACTTGGTCACGGGTCGATTCACGAACCTATAACAAATATATACATAAATCAAAGTATGATAGAAATATATTCATATCATATTTTATTACGTTTTAATGTTTTAAGTTGTTAAGTTAGCAGTCCAACGTTAGTAGTCCACAATTAGTAGTCCACAGTTAGTATTACATCAATAAATCAATATATACATATTATCTTGAATCAATCCACGACCCAGTGTATACATGTCTCAGACTCGATCACAACTCAAAGTTTATATATTATTTTAGAATCAACCTCGACCCTCTATATGCTAACTCAAGCATTACCTCATATAGAGTGACTTATGATTATTCCAAATAATATATATAGATGACATCGATATGATATGTCAAAACATTGTGTACGTGTATATGGTCTATCAAGATTACATAATATATGTTAGACTACATGTATAATACAATATAAGTTAGTTAAGTTATAGTTAGTATGGATTTGTTACAAAATTTCACGTAGCTGAAACAAGTAAAATTATCCAATTTTGTTTTACCCATTATTTATTCGTTACAAATCCGTTTTGAGTGAATCAAATTGCTATGGTTTCGTATCGAACTTAACTTTATGAAAATAAACATAAAAAGTGATGGTTTATAGTTAGATTTACAGGTTACAAGTCGTTTTTGTAAGAGGCAGTCATTTCAGTCGAAAGAACGACATCTTGATGACCATTTTGAAAAACATACTTCCACTTTGAGTTTAACCCTGATTTTTTGATATAGTATCATGTTCATATGAAATATCATTTTTCCAGAAAACAAACTTCAAATTCAAAGATTAAAATAGTTTTTTATTTTTCCAACCCAAAACAGCCCCCGGTTTTACTACGACGCCGTATGTCCGATTTTACGGTGTTCTTCATGTTTCCATGTTTTAAATCATTAAGTTAGCATATAATATAGATATAAAACATGTGTTTAGTTGATTTTAAAAGTTTTGTTAGAAGGATTAACTTTGTTTGCGAACAAATTTAGAATTACTAAACTATGTTCTAGTGATTACAAGTTTAAATCTTCGAATAAGATAGTTATATATATATATATATATATATATATATATATATATATATATATATATATATATATATATATATATATATATATATATGAATCGAATGATATTATGAACATCATTACTACCTCAAGTATATAAGGTAAACCTATTGGAAATGATGAGAAATTAACTTGAGCTTAAAAGGATCTTTGATGGCTTGGAAGTTCTTGAAGCAGAATCATGACACGAAAACAATTTCAAGTAAGATTACTACTCAAATTAAGATAGTTTATAGTTATAGAAATCAAATCAAAGTTTGAATATGAATATTACCTTGAATAAGAAAGATAAACTACTGTAAATTTCAAAGGTTTCTTGATCTTAGATGATTACTTGGAATGGATTTGAAAGCTTGGAAGTAATCTTGTAAACTTGGAAGTGTTCTTGAAGTTTACTTGAGTGATTGTTTTGTATGTTGTTCTAGGTTAACTAGCTTGAACTAGATTGAGCTAGATTATGAAGAAAATGATGAAGAACACTTAGAACAATGAGATAAAACTTGAGAGAGAGTAGTTTGATTCAAGAAAATTGAAATTAGAATGTGTTTGTGTGAGTTCCAAAAAACGTGAATTAAGGCCTTGTCATATATGTTCCATTAATTTGATTTTTAGTGTAATCATTCATGCTAGTTGTCAAATAATGGTTCCCACATGTTTAATAACTCATTAAGGCTGCTAAGAGCTAATCATTGAAGTGTATATACCAATAGTATGTACATCTAAGAGCTGGGTATAATACGAGTACGAATACTGACTGAGTACGAGTAGAATTGTTGATGAAAATGAATGGGAATGAAATTGTAACCAACTTTGATAAGTATGAGTGTTTTGATATGTGTCTTGAAGTCTTCCAAAAGTGTATTAATACATCTTAATATACTACATGTATATACATTTTAACGTAGTCGTTAAGTCATCGTTAGTCGTTACATGTAAGTGTTGTTTCGAAACCTTTAAGTTAACGATCTTCTTAAATGTAACCAACTTTGAAAGGATCATCTTCTTCCTGTCTCCATTGATTAAGTCGACTACGAACTCATCCCCAATTCATCTAGAATTGATGATGGCTTATTGGTTGATCCATTCCGGTTACACTGCTTTCGGAGCTCGAGTGGAAATCCATATCGGAATCCGAGGAACTTGAACTAGTCGAGGGATCCATGTCGTACGATTAGGGAAATGAATTTTTGATATGTAATAGATTATAGGATTTAGTTTGGTATTCTTCAATACATATTTTACATAATTATATTATATAATACCAAGATCCCATAAGTTACGGAGAAATTTTCAAAAGATGTCAGACAGAGTTTACTGTAATAGATATGTGAAGATATGAATTTGTCTATATACTATCTATGCAATGAATGCACACACGGTCGAAGTCCAGACTCACTAATGCATCTTAATAACTATCTGTTACACACACTAATGCAAGACCTGGTTCGCTAAGACCACCGCTCTGATACCACATGAGACGACCCGTTCTAATCCATAAGGACGAATACAATAACATATGGTTCCATTGCGAGGTATTTGACCTCTATACGATAAGTTTTACAAACATTGCATTCGTTTTTAAAAGACAACATTCATTACAACGATAGTTGACAAATATGCATACCAATTCATACTATATCCAAACTATAAATGACTTAATCTGTCATTTACTTAATAATAATCTTTTTGAACTCGATCGACTCGAATGCAACTTCTTTTGAAATATGCCATGAATGACTCCAAGTAATATCTTCAAAATGAGCAAATGCACAGCGGAAGATTTCTTTAATACCTGAGAATAAACATGCTTACAAGTGTCAACCAAAAGGTTGGTGAGTTCATTAGTTTATCACAAACAATCATTTCCAATATTTTAATAGGCCACAAGATTTTCATTTCCATTTTTCTTAAACATCATAATGCAATCTGAATAAAAATCATTCATATGGTGAACACTTGATAACCAAACTAACAGAATGCATATAGAATATCCCCCGCATACTCGCAAGTATGCCATATACTGGTAATCGCAATCACCATTTAAATCGAAGTACTAAAGCATTCCATTTTCTAGAATGGGGTTTGTTAGGCCCATAGATCTATCTTTAGGATTTGCATCAATTAGGGTGTCTGTTCCCTAATTCTTAGGCTACCAAGCTAAAAGGGGTGATATTCGATTTCGATAATCTAACCATAGAATATAATTTTTGAGTACTTGTGTCTATTTCGTCAAACATTTATAAAACAGCGCATGTATTCTCAGTCCCAAAAATATATATTGCAAAAGCATTTAAAAGGGAGTAATGAAACTCACAATACTGTATTTGGTAGCAATAATGCAAATGACAGCACTGAACAAGTGCAGGGTTGGCCTCAGATTCACGAACCTATATTAAGTATATATATTTATATGTTGGTCAATATCTGTCTAACAATTTAGGTCAAGTCGTAGTGTATCACAATCCTAATGCTCGAGACCGATATGCAAAAGTCAACAAAAGTCGACTTGACTCAAAATGACTTCCAAGATCTCAAATATAGTCGTTTTATATATTTAAATATATTTATCAGATTTTATTAGAGTAAATAATACAAGTCATTTATTAATAAAAATTAAAATTTATGTATGATAAAAATATACTTTTATATATCTCAAGTAATAAAATTTATAAAGTTCACTTAATATCGTAAAAATATAGTGGTATGTATTATTATTGTAATTATATTACGTGTGGTAAAAATATCTTTGTATCACGTATTTATTTGATAATATAATATTGATAATTATAATAATGAGTAAAATTTATATTATTTTGTAATACTAATAATAATAATTATTATTCTACTAATAATAATAACAATATATATTTACTACTGATGATATTAATTATAAAATAATAATTCTAATCATGATAATTTTAATAATAATAACAATACTTTTTAATATTAACTATAATAATAATATTTTATATAAAAATAATAATTCTATTCAAAATTATAATTTTTAATAATAATAATACAAAAATGATAATGAAATGTCCCGTTCATATGGATTATAAACGTTTCATATTAATTGGTTTCGTTGCGAGGTTTTGACCTCTATTTGAGACGTTTTTCAAAGACTGCATTCGATTTTTAAAACAAACCATAACCTTTACTTTATCGATAAAGGTTTAAAAGACATAGCGTAGATTACCAAATAATGGTAATCTAAAGTACAACGTTTACACACGACCATTACATAATGGGTTACAATAATATTTTACAACAATTTATTTTCCGAATGCAGTTTTTCTTTAAACATTAACATACAAGCATGCTGACTCCAAATCTTGTCCTTAATTTAGCATGCAACAGCGGAAGCTCTTAATAATCAACTGAGAATAAACATGCTTTAAACGTCAACAAAAATGTTGGTGAGTTATAGGTTTAACCTATATATTTATCAAATCGTAATAATAGACCACAAGATTTCATATTTCCATTTCTCATAAACATCATGCATGCATATAGCAATCTGCATAAAAATCATTCATATAATGAACACCTGGTAACCGACCTTAACAGGATGCATATAGAATATCCCCATCATTCCGGGACTCTCATCGGATATGATAAATCGAAGTACTAAAGCATCCCTAACACGGATGAGGCTTTTTGGATCAAATAGATCTATCTTTAGGAATCGCGTTAATTAGGGGCCATTTCCCTACTTCTTAGGCTACCAAGCTAAAAAGGGGCATATTCGGTTCGATAATCCAACATAGAATGTAGTTTCGATTACTTGTGTATATTTTGTAAAACATTTATAAAACTGCATGTATTCTCATCCCAAAAATATTACATATTAAAACTGGGACTATAACTCACTTTCACGTATTTTCACTTCGTCGGAAAAATAAGACTTGGTCACAGGTCGATTCACGAACCTATAACAAATATATACATATATCAAAGTATGATAGAAATATATTCATATCATATTTTATTACGTTTTAATGTTTTAAGTTGTTAAGTTAGCAGTCCAATGTTAGTAGTCCACAATTAGTAGTCCACAGTTAGTATTACATCAATAAATCAATATATACATATTATCTTAAATCAATCCACGACCCAGTGTATACATGTCTCAGACTCGATCACAACTCAAAGTATATATATTATTTTAGAATCAACCTCGACCATCTATATGCTAACTCAAGCATTACCTCGTATAGAGTGACTTATGATTATTCCAAATAATATATATAGATGACATCGATATGATATGTCAAAACATTGTATACGTGTATATGGTCTATCAAGATTACATAATATATGTTAGACTACATGTATAATACAATATAAGTTAGTTAAGTTATAGTTAGTATGGATTTGTTACAAAATTTCACGTAGCTGGAACAAGTAAAATTATCCAATTTTGTTTTACCCATTATTTATTCGTTACAAATCCGTTTTGAGTGAATCAAATTGCTATGGTTTCGTATCGAACTTAACTTTATGAAAATAGACATAAAAAGTGATGGTTTATAGTCAGAGTTACAGGTTACAAGTCTTTTTTGTAAGAGGTAGTCATTTCAGTCGAAAGAACGACATCTTGATGACCATTTTGAAAAACATACTTCCACTTTGAGTTTAACCCTGATTTTTTGATATAGTATCATGTTCATATGAAATATCATTTTTTCAGAAAACAAACTTCAAATTCAAAGATTAAAATAGTTTTTTATTTTTCCAACCCAAAACAGCCCCCGGTTTTACTACGACGGCGTATGTCCGGTTTTACGGTGTTCTTCATGTTTCCATGTTTTAAATCATTAAGTTAGCATATAATATAGATATAGAACATGTGTTTAGTTGATTTTAAAAGTTTAGTTAGAAGGATTAACTTTGTTTGCGAACAAATTTAGAATTACTAAACTATGTTCTAGTGATTACAAGTTTAAATCTTCGAATAAGATAGTTATATATATATATATATATATATATATATATATATATATATATATATATATATATATATATATATGAATCGAATGATATTATGAACATCATTACTACCTCAAGTATATAAGGTAAACCTATTGGAAATGATGAGAAATTAACTTGAGCTTAAAAGGATCTTTGATGGCTTGGAAGTTCTTGAAGCAGAATCATGACACGAAAACAATTTCAAGTAAGATTACTACTCAAATTAAGATAGTTTAAAGTTATAGAAATCAAATCAAAGTTTAAATATGAATATTACCTTGAATAAGAAAGATAAACTACTGTAAATAACAAAGGTTTATTGATCTTAGATGATTACTTGGAATGGATTTGAAAGCTTGGAAGTAATCTTGTAACCTTGGAAGTGTTCTTGAAGTTTACTTGAGTGATTGTTTTGTATGTTGTTCTAGGTTAACTAGCTTGAACTAGATTGAGCTAGATTATGAAGAAAATGATGAAGAACACTTAGAACAATGAGATAAAACTTGAGAGAGAGTAGTTTGAATCAAGAAAATTGAAATTAGAATGTGTTTATGTGAGTTCCAAAAAACGTGAATCAAGGCCTTGTCATATAGGCTCCATTAATTTGATTTTTAGTGTAATCATTCATGCTAGTTGTCAAATAATGGTTCCCACATGTTTAATGACTCATTAAGTCTGCTAAGAGCTAATCATTGAAGTGTATATACCAATAATATGTACATCTAAGAGCTGGGTATAATACGAGTACGAATACTGACTGAGTACGAGTAGAATTGTTGATGAAAATGAATGGGAATGAAATTGTAACCAACTTTGATAAGTATGAGTGTTTTGATATGTGTCTTGAAGTCTTCCAAAAGTGTATTAATACATCTTAATATACTACATGTATATACATTTTAACGTAGTCGTTAAGTCATCGTTAGTCGTTACATGTAAGTGTTGTTTCGAAACCTTTAAGTTAACGATCTTCTTAAATGTAATTAATCCATTGTTATTATACTTAAATGAGATGTTAAATTGTTATGTTAACATGATAACATGGTGTATGAATATATCGTAATATCATTTATATATGTTAAAATACTATTACAACGATAATCGTTACATATATATATTGTTTCGAAATTCTTAAGTTAGTAGTCTCATTTTGTGTATATAACTCATTGTTAAAATGCTTAGTAAATAATACTTACATCTCATAATATCATGTAAAATATATATATATATATATATATATATATATATATATATATATATATATATATATATATATATATATATATCCACATATATATCATCGTGTCGTTTTTACAAGTTTTAACGTTCGTGAATCGCCGGTCAAATTGGGTGGTCAATTGTCTACATAAAACTCATTTCAATTAATCAAGTCTTAAAAAGTTTGATTGCTTAACATGTTGGAAACATTTAATCATGTAAATATGAATCTCATATAATATATAACCATGGAAAAGTTCGGGTCACTACAGTACCTACCCGTTAAATAAATTTCGTCCCGAAATTTTAAGCAGTTGGAGGTGTTGACGCATCATCTGGAAATAAGTGCGGGTATTTCTTCTTCATTTGATCTTCACGTTCCCCGGTAAACTCGGGTCTTCTACGAGCATTCCATCGAACCTTAACGATTGGTATTTTATTTTGCTTAAGTCCTTTAACCTCACGATCCATTATTTCGACGGGTTCTTCAACGAATTGTAGTTTTTCGTTGATCTTAATTTCGTCCAAAGGAATAGTGAGATCTTCTTTAGCTAAACATATCTTCAGATTCGAGACTTGAAAGTTATTATGTACGCCGGCTAATTGTTGAGGTAATTCAAGTCGATAAGCCACCGGTCCAACACGATCAATAATTTTGAATGGACCAATGTATCTCGGGTTTAGTTTCCCCCGTTTTCCAAAAGGAACAACACCTTTCCAAGGTGATACCTTAAGCATGACCATGTCACCGATTTCAAATTCTATAACTTTTCTTTTAAGGTTCGCGTAGCTCATTTGTCGACTTTGGGCGGTTTTCAACCGTTGTTGAATTTGAATGTTTTTCTCAGTAGTTTCTTGGATAATTTCCGGACCCGTAATTTGTCTATCCCCCACCTAAAGTGCCTCGAACGGTGCCGCCTCAATACTCGAGTGGTAACTGTTGTTGTAGGAAAATTCTGCTAACGGTAGATGTCGATCCCAACTGTTTCCAAAATCAATAACACATGCTCGTAGCATGTCTTCAAGCGTTTGTATCGTCCTTTCACTTTGCCCATCAGTTTATGGATGATTGGCAGTACTCATGTCTAGACGAGTCCCCAATGCTTGTTGTAACGTCTGCCAAAATCTTGAAATAAATCTGCCATCCCTATCAGAGATAATAGAGACTGATATTCTATGTCTGGAGACAACTTCTTTCAAGTATAGTTTTGCCAATTTCTCCATTTTATCATCTTCTCTCATTGGCAGAAAGTGTGCTGACTTGGTGAGACGATCGACTATTACCCAAATAGTATCATAACCACTTGCAGTCCTTGGCAATTTAGTAATGAAATCCATAGTAATGTTTTCCCATTTCCATTCTGGGATTTTATGTTGTTGAAGTAGACTGATGGTTTCTGATGTTCGGCTTTGACTTTAGAACAAGTCAAATGAAATGTCCCGTTCTTATTGATTAAAAACGTTCCATATTAATTGATTTCGTTGCGAGGTTTTGACCTCTATATGAGACGTTTTTCAAAGACTGCATTCATTTTTAAAACAAACCATAACCTTTATTTCATAAATAAAGGTTTAAAAAGCTTTACGTAGATTATCAAATAATGATAATCTAAAATATCCTGTTTACACACGACCATTACATAATGGTTTACAATACAAATATGTTACATCGAAATCAGTTTCTTGAATGCAGTTTTTACACAATATCATACAAACATGGACTCCAAATCTTGTCTTTATTTTAGTATGCAACAGCGGAAGCTCTTAATATTCACCTGAGAATAAACATGCTTTAAACGTCAACAAAAATGTTGGTGAGTTATAGGTTTAACCTATATATATCAAATCGTAACAATAGACCACAAGATTTCATATTTCAATACACATCCCATACATAGAGATAAAAATTCATTCATATGGTGAACACCTGGTAACCGACATTAACAAGATGCATATATAAGAATATCCCCATCATTCCGGGACACCCTTCGGATATGATATAAATTTCGAAGTACTAAAGCATCCGGTACTTTGGATGGGGTTTGTCAGGTCCAATAGATCTATCTTTAGGATTCGCGTCAATTAGGGTGTCTGTTCCCTAATTCTTAGATTACCAGACTTAATAAAAAGGGGCATATTCGATTTCGATAATTCAACCATAGAATGTAGTTTCACGTACTTGTGTCTATTTTGTAAATCATTTATAAAACCTGCATGTATTCTCATCCCAAAAATATTAGATTTTAAAAGTGGGACTATAACTCACTTTCACATATTTTTACTTCGTCGAGAAGTAAGACTTGGCCACCGTTGATTCACGAACCTATAACAATATATACACGTATATTAAAGTATGTTCAAAATATATTTACAACACTTTTAATATATTTTGATGTTTTATGTTTATTAAGTCAGCTGTCCTCGTTAGTAACCTACAACTAGTTTTCCACAGTTAGATGTACAGAAATAAATCGATAAATATTATCTTGAATCAATCCACGACCCAGTGTATACGTATCTCAGTATTGATCACAACTCAAACTATATATATTTTGGAATCAACCTCAACCCTGTATAGCTAACTCCAACATTCACATATAGAGTGTCTATGGTTATTCCGAAATATATATAGATGTGTCGACATGATAGGTCAAAACATTGTATACGTGTCTATGGTATCTCAAGATTACATAATATACAATACAAGTTGATTAAGTTATGGTTGGAATAGATTTGTTACCAATTTTCACGTAGCTAAAATGAGAAAAATTATCCAATCTTGTTTTACCCATAACTTCTTCATTTTAAATTCGTTTTGAGTGAATCAAATTGCTATGGTTTCATATTGAACTCTATTTTATGAATATAAACAGAAAAAGTATAGGTTTATAGTCAAAAAATAAGTTACAAGTCGTTTTTGTAAAGGTAGTCATTTCAGTCGAAAGAACGACGTCTAGATGACCATTTTAGAAAACATACTTCCACTTTGAGTTTAACCATAATTTTTGGATATAGTTTCATGTTCATAATAAAAATCATTTTCTCAGAATAAAAACTTTTAAGTCAAAGTTTATCATAGTTTTTAATTAACTAACCCAAAACAGCCCGCGGTGTTACTACGACGGCGTAAATCCAGTTTTACGGTGTTTTTCGTGTTTCCAGGTTTTAAATCATTAAGTTAGTATATAATATAGATATAGAACATGTGTTTAGTTAATTTTAAAAGTCAAGTTAGAAGGATTAACTTTTGTTTGCGAACAAGTTTAGAATTAACTAAACTATGTTCTAGTGCTTACGAGTTTAAACCTTCGAATAAGATAGTTTTATATATATGAATCGAATGATGTTATGAACATCATTACTACCTCAAGTTTAGTAGGTAAACCTACTGGAAGTGACAAGAAATGATCTAGCTTCAAAGGATCTTGGATGGCTTGAAAGTTCTTGAAGTAGGATCATGACACAAAAACAAGTTCAAGTAAGATTTTTACTAGAATTAAGATAGTTTATAGTTATAGAAATTGAATCAAAGTTTGAATATGAATATTACCTTGAATAAGAAAGATAACCTACTGTATATAACAAAGGTTTCTTGATCTTAGATGATTACTTGGAATGGATTAGAAAGCTTGGAAGTAAATTAGTAAACTTGAAGGGATTTTTGAAGTGTTCTTGAAGTGTTCTTCCTATGATGATTATTGCTTGATTCTTGAAGTGATTTTTGATGAAGATGATGATTAACTACTGGAAAAATACGTTCATAATAGTGTGTGTGTGTGTTGAGAGAGAATTAGAAAGAGAATTGAAAGTGAAATGGAGTGAATGATGAGTGGTAATTGGTGAGTGGTGAGTGGGGTTAAAAGGAGTTCTAGTTAGTTGACTAGCTCATGGTAGAAGTTAAAATTGATTAGTCATACATGACATAATCAAGAGTGAAATCCCATGCTAGTTCCTATTGGTATATACCCATAGTAAGTACGTTTTGAAGTTGTGTATAATACGGGTAAGAATACGACTAGAATTCTTGATGAAAGAAAAGAATAGGAAAGTAACTGTAACCATTTTTGTTAAGTATGAGTGTTTTGATATATGTCTTGAAGTCTTCCAAAAGTATTTTAATACATCTAAATACACTACATGTATATACATTTTAACTGAGTCGTTAAGTCATCGTTAGTCGTTACATGTAAGTGTTGTTTTGAAACCTTTAAGTTAACGATCTCAATTAATGTTGTTAACCCATTGTTTATTATATCTAATGAGATGTTAAATTATTATATTATCATGATATTATGATATATTAATATATCTTAATATGATATATATACATTTAAATATCGTTACAACGATAATCGTTACATATATGTCTCGTTTCGAAATCCTTAAGTTAGTAGTCTTGTTTATATGTATATAACTCATTGTTAATATACTTATGGAGATACTTACTTATCATAATCTCATGTTAACCATATGTATATCCATATATATATTGTCATGTCGTTTTTACAAGTTTTAACGTTCGTGAATCGCCGGTCAACTTGGGTGGTCAATTGTCTATATGAAACATATTTCAATTAATCAAGTCTTAACAAGTTTGATTGCTTAACATGTTGGAAAAATTTAATCATGTAAATATCTATCTCAATTAATATATATAAACATGGAAAAGTTCGGGTCACTACATCAAACATTCTCCTACGGGATCTCGGTACATCTTTCCCGCTCCGGGATGTATTGAATATTGATAATGCTAAAAACGAACACATATTTCATAGCATTATCCCTCAAGAAAGACAAGATTTTAGTTGTAATTGTTTTATTTACAGGTGATATTCGTTTAAATAATAAAAGGTGAAGACAAAAGACAGATTCGACGATTTGAAGACGCAAATGACCAAAAAGCTAAAAAGTACAAAGTACAAAGTACAATCCAAGTGGTTCAATATATTGATGAGAAACGTCTAAAAATTACAAACGTACAAGCCGCAAAACGCAAAGTACAAGATATTAAATTATACGAAAAGGCGTTCGAAAATCCGGAACCGAGACATGAACCAACTTTCAACGCTCGACGCAACAGAGCTAAAAGTACAAGTCAACTATGCACAAGAATATAATATAATATTTAAATAATTCATAATAAGAATAATAATAAATAATAAAAAGTTGTTAATTGAGCATAGTTAAGGGGTCATAAGTGAAAATTTCAAATCAACATTTGCCTATAAAACGAGACTACGGAGAATGAAGAAAGACACACCTTTTTCAATTCTCTTTCTCTCAATATGTAATATATATATTTATATTATAATTTTAATTTTTATTTAAGTTAATAATAAGTTATGGTTTAGTTGGGTTATTGTAAGAAATGTTTTACGGGTTTTAAAGTTGAAACTCTGTCCGTGTAACGCTACGCGATAAATAATCACTGTAAGCTATGTTTTTCCTTTTTAAATTAATGTCTCGTAACTAAGTTATTATTATGCTTATTTGAGCCGAAGTAATCATGATGTTGAACTAAATATTAAAGATTGGATTATTGGATTTTGTACCATAATTAGGGTATGGACAAAAGACCGACACTTGTGGACATTGGACCATGGACTATTAATAGATGGGGGTATTGTCTAATCGAATGACAACTCTTTGGAGTCTGTCGAACCTATATTCAAATTAGTTAATATAATAATTATTAAATGATTATGCATGTCCTATTTAGTGACGTTTATACGACATCTTTTACAATCATTTAATTAACCAATTGGGTTGGGTAATTTATTATTCATTCTGGCCAAGTGGGTAAATTAATAATCATGGACTAATTAAAATAGGGGTGGATTACATACAAGGGTAATTGGTGTAATTGTTAACAAAGTTTTAAGACCTTGGATTACACACAGTCGATAACCTGGTGTAATTATTAACAAAGTATTAAGACCTTGTTACAGTTCGAATCTCCAATTAGTTGGAATATTTGACTTCGGGTATAAGGTTAATTTGACGATCATTTTATAATTATGACCGATGAACTATTATGGGCAAAAACCAGATATATATCAAATAAATCCAGGACAAAGGACAATTAACCCAACATAATAAATTAAAATCAAAACGTCAAACATCATGATTACGGAAGTTTAAATAAGCATAATTCTTTTATTGTATTTCTCATCGTACTTTCATTTACTCGCAATTTTATTTATTGTCATTTTAATATTGTTATTTGTTTTACGCACTTTAATTATCGTCATTTATCTGTACGCTTAAAATATAAAATTGACAAACCGGTCATTAAACGGTAAATCCCCCCAAAGTTACCTATAATTACTATATCTAGTTTAACTACTTAATTAACTAATTTGACCTAGTAAGACACCCAATAATAGTGTCCACGGATCGACCTCCCGGACTTTACCTTAGCTATATTATTACACGATAGGTATACTTGCCTTTTGTGTTTTAGTTTAATTTAGGTGATTTCCTGTAGTAAATAAATATAAAACTGATAGCCGTTTCATACACACCCTCTAGAACACATCAAGTTTTTGGCGCCGCTGCCGGGGACACTTTTTGTGTCTTCACGGGGTATTTAAGTTTTTTTTTAGTTTTTGATTGATTAAAGATATATTAATTTAAATATAATAATTTATTAAATATAATAATATAATAATATTGAAATAAAATATAATAATATAATAATATTCAAATAAAATATAATAATATAATAATAATTTTGAATCAAATTTGAATCGTAAAGTTTTAAAAAGTCGTATTTATTAAATACTTCAGGGGTATATTATGTAATTTATAATTAATAATTTATATCATGTCGCTTTCATGTGAATAGTAAATTAATTAATTTCGTTTTATTTACTATTCATGAATAGTAAATGAGTTAAAAAAAGTTTTTTAAAAAAAATAATAAAAAAATTATTAATTTCGTGAAAAAAAATTAAATTTTTTTTTTAAATCCTTAAAAAAAATATTAAAATCGTTAAAAAAAATTAAAAAAAAAATATAAAAATAATTTTTTTAAAAAAAAAAGTTTAAAAAAATATATATATATATTTTTAAGATTTTGTCTATAAAATTAAAAAAATATATATATTTATTTTAAGTTTTATTACCTTTAAATTTTTAGACTCTAGTTACAACTTTTAGTATTAAGTTTAGTTTTGCCATAGTTATTTTTATACTTTTAGATTTTTAGGCTTTGCAGTAAAATCCCTTAAGTGCTTTTTCTTTAGACTAAGATTTAGGTGGCTGAAAATTTTGCGACGCCGTGTTAAAATTTTAGTATCATTTTAAGTAATTGTCGCTATTCGTTTAGAATCCCTTTTAAGTTTCGACGCGCTACTTTCTTATTTTTATTTTTCGACATTTTATTTTTTTGACATTTTTTGACGCAATCTTTTTCTTTCTTATTTCTCGACGCTCTAGTTTTTAGGACATAGAATTTTCTATTTCTTCTCTAAAATTTCAAACGAAAAATTATTTTAAACGATTAAATTGAGAGACATCCAAATTTTCTGGTTCATAGTAATAGTTGGATTTGTTAGTGGCGAGTTGTGGGCTTCTGATTTAAAGGGTCCTGGCTACCTGCTGCATCTATTGGCTATTCGAAACGTGGCCAAAATCAGAAAAGTCTATTAATTTGATAACTTATATAATTTTTATTTTTATAACTAATAGGATATTCAGTGAATGCACCGAGCAAAACGTTCACCACCTTTCATACGTTCACCACCTGTAACTCGATCAATGCATCTAGTCAATATTGTTGCCGTTGATTTTTCTTTAGAATCATCATCTAGTCGAACAAGTTCTCCAACTCAAATTTTCGATAATCCATTTTTTGAATCCGACTTCACAACTGAGAATCCGGAGGATATTCAAGGACAATTCCAAGATCCTGAACCACTAATCATTCCTCCTGAACCACAAATAGTTAAATCAGAATCTTCTAGTGATTCGGATTCAACAAATTCAATTATGGAAGTAATGGAACCTCAAAGTATGGAAGACCGAATGAGAGCCACACGCACGGGCCAAGGTCAAGTCATTAATCAGCCAGATGTTAGAGCATCAGAATTTGAAATAAAAGGACAAATCCTACACATGATCACCAATCAGTGCCAATTTGGTGATACAACAAAAGAAGATCCAAAATAACATCTTTGAACTTTAAATAGGATTTGTAATCTATTTAAAATCCGAGAAGTTAAGGATGAAACTATTTATCTTATGTTGTTCTCATGGACTTTAAAAGGAGAAGCCAAAGATTGGTTAGGATCGTTACCTGAAGGAACGATTGACTCATGGGATATTTTAGTTGAGAAATTTCTTCAAAGATTCTTTCCGGTATCTAAAGCAGTGAGACTTCAAGGAGAAATTGCCACGTTCGTGCAAAAGCCTGATGTCATGCGAGGTGTACGTGAAATACTATATATTTTTGATACGAAAAGCGATACAAATTACAAAAGTTTTAATTATTTACAGATGGGATATACCTAAACCTTGCTACAACACTATAGGAAGTGTACCTAATCGTAGAGTAGTATAGTTTTTAGTAAGTCCGGTTCGTTCCACAGGAAGACGACTTATTTTACACTATATTTTAAACAACTATATTTGTACAAAATATATATTTTATATATAATAATAATATAAAAGGGGGTTTACCGTTTAATGACCGGTTTGTCGATTTTATATTTTAAGTCACAATTAAAACCTAATGAAAAATATAAATAACGATAATTTAAGTGCGATAATTAAAAGTGCAATAAATAAAATGATAGTAAATAAAAATGCGATAATTAAAAGTGCAATTAAATATGAAATAAAGGAATTATGCTTATTTAAACTTCCGTAATCATGATGTTTGACGTGTTGATTTTAGTTTATTCCCATGGGTTAATTGTCCTTTGTCCTGGATTATTTAATATGTCCTTCTGGTTTTTGTCCATAACAGTCCATCAGTCATAAATATAAAGTGCGAGTGTCCTCATCAAATTATCCTTATACCCGAAGTCAAATATTCCAACTAATTGGGGACTTAAACTGTAACAAGGTCTTAATACTTTGTTTAATAATTACACCAGGATATCGACTGCGTGTAACCCAATGTTTTAATACTTTGTTATCAATTATGCCAAGTGTCCTTGTACATAATTTCACCCCTGTTTTAATAATTCTAGTGACTATTAATTCATTCCCGTATCCGGTTAAATGAACGATTATTCGTACATATAAATATCCCGCCCATCGTGTCCGATTGAGTGTATATGGTTATTTATAGGTACGTCCAATTGTAAATCTTTATATTAAAATTAACAAACTATCATTTAGTTAAACAAATATAAAGCCCATTAATAGCCCATAGTCTAATTTCCACAAGTGTCGTTCTTTTGTCCAAACCCAAATTATGGTACAAAGCCCAATTATCCAATTTTAGTATTTTAGCCCAACATCATGATTACTTCGTCTTAAATAAGCATAATAATAACTTAAGTACGAGACATTAATTTAAAAAGGAGAACATAGCTTACATTGATTATTTATCGCGTAGTGTTACACGGACAGAGCTCCGACTTTAAAACCCGTAAAATAACCTTTGCATAACCCAAAACTAATCTAATATAAAACTATACTATACTATATATATAATATATATATATATTTATTATTATTACAGAGGAGTATTATTTATTTTTTTATGTATAAAACTCGGCAGAAGCTCGTTGAATTTATAGTAAATTTTGATCCTGGTGTGCTCCGCGATCGTGGAGGTTTAAGCCTTCAGAGCTCCGCGAGTGCGGAGGTCCGAAATCCAGCTCACAAATTTTTGGCCATTTGCTTGTCGACGTTTTATTTAAATATATATAATATATAAATAATTTATATAATTATTTAAATATTATATTATATTCTTGTGCATAGTTGACTCATAATTTTTGGTCCGTTGCTTCGGGCGTTGATAGTTGGCTCAGGTCCCGGTTCCGGATTTCCGAACGTCCTTTCGTATAATTTAATATCTTGTACTTTGCGTTTCGCAACTTGTACTCTTGGCATTTTTAGACGTTTCTTATCAATAAATTGAACCACTAGGATTGTATCTTGTACATTTGAGCTTTTTGGACGTTTTTGTCTTCAAATCTTCGTTTTCGCCTTTTGTCTTCGCACTTATTTAATATAAACGATTACAACTTAAAATAGAACAATTACAACTAAATAATTTACATATTGGGAGGATATTGCTACAAAATATATATTCATTTGGAACACTATCAAATATCCCCACATTTGAACGTTGCTTGTCCTCAAGCAATATAAAACTTGAAATTAAATCACACGAATTACTTCTTTATTCTTCACACTTTATACATCAGTGATTTTGATACGGTGGTATAAACAATGATAGTAACATTGTGGTTTACAGTCCCACATGACTATTAAAAATTTAGATCCTTTAAGAAATTGGATCTTTATGAAAACATTTGATCTTTTGAAAATTCAATCTAGCTTTTACCCTAGATAAGTTTTCCGGAATAACCCTTCACCGGTGTTGCAAAATATTTTTGTGGGTTTTTTTTGGATTTTAGATTTGAAAATTTTAGCTCAACACTTGCGGTTTTGTGTTACCCACTTGCTACCCTTGTATTAGGAAAGCAACACAACCAGTTTACTTGTCCCGTATATTACCTTTCGGCAAACTACCGTCCGATTGTAAAGGAAAGCGATGAACAAGCAACTGTTAAGGCAATGTCCCCTGACATGCAGATGTTCATGGTCTACAACGTGTCGGATGCTATTACTATCCTTTGTAGGAGCAATAGTAAAGATCATCCTATGATTTTTCGGTCTGGCACAAGGTCCTGTCTTCGACCATGCTATGCAACCACCGTTCTTACGGTTGACACCCGATTTGGTTCAGATGACCTAATGAATTCCAGGTGAATTTATAGGATTTTATGTTCAATGATAATGAACGCATTGAAAATAGGTTTTCAGAAAACAAATCGGTTTTAATTTTGATCAAAATATTTTCTCGTTCAGGCTCGAGTTTAGATATCATCAAATTCCATGAGTTTGTAATTCTCAATCTTTAAGGTCAATCTCAAGGATTGAGTAATATCAGGTTTAAAAGCTGATTTTTAATCTTTAAGGAGATTATCCTTTTTGGGGGTCTGAT
The DNA here is from genome assembly GCF_046630445.1 of Rutidosis leptorrhynchoides. NCBI lineage: Eukaryota > Viridiplantae > Streptophyta > Magnoliopsida > Asterales > Asteraceae > Rutidosis > Rutidosis leptorrhynchoides. The sequence goes on along the minus strand of NC_092342.1, from coordinate 253,875,560 downwards.
TCATTAGTCTTATCAAGCTAATTTGTACGGCGCCCTCCCCATTTTACGAGACAGATCCTCTCATGGTTAGGATAAGTCTGACCACTTGGCGACCCTGTTTGATGCTGAGGTCCGTGGATTTCCTGCTGATTTTAGAGATGACTTTTCTAGATTTTTCGTCAACCTACAGCTGGTCTGGACGACAACTTCCTGACCTAAATCAAGAAGCGCGTGTCTTTTTCGGAAGACTTTACTTCCTTTTAATGATGGAATTGATTCATCGTGTAGATCCATCTATTCTTTCTAAAGTATTACAATAAATCGGGTAAAACAGTTAATTTAGTCCAAAACAAAAGCACCTGCAATAACTTTACAGAAACATATGATAGATAGTTTTTAATTGAATAACTTGGTACATTCTCCCCACACTTGGCTTTTTTCATGCGTCATTTATATTTTAATAAATAAATTCAAGCGTTTTAGCTGTTTCTCAATTTATGTCCTCTTTTTAGGGTAACAATAATTTCGGTATTAACACCTAGTTTTGTTCATAAATATGTATAAACATGATTTTGAATTCATTTAGTTGAAAATTTTTCAAATTTTCATAAAATTTAGAAAATAAACCAAGTATAAACCCGAGAGAATTTATAACCCTTCCCCACACTTGAGTTCATGCAATGCCCTCATTTGCATGAAATCAGACTATTATTATAAATTAATGAGGGTGATTAGTGTAGAAAAGTGATTAAGAATACCCAGTTTGTAATTTCAAAGCTCGTCGAATGATAGATGGTGCACCTCATCGTTCATTCCTTCTTGTTTTATCACACATGTTTTTCTTCAAAAACGGCTGCTTTTCTGAATTGTTTACTAATATTTGAAAATGCGTCTTTTACCCTAACTCATCATGCATTTTTATTAACGAGTTATGCACTAACCCGAACCCCTAATTTAACGTTAAGTGGGGTTAGACTTCCCCATACTTAGCTAATGACATGTGAAGTCGATAGAATAAGTTCCACGAATTAAAATAGTGAGCCAGTTATTTACATCTCAGGTGGTATAAAATATTTCAATGGGTTTAAAGTTTAGACCCACCCTATCATCACTACTTAATTCTTTTTTAAGTGTAGCTTTTAGTAAATGGATATGTCTCTTTTCCGGTTCTTGGTCAAATGGATCGTTATATACCGACATACATACTATAGGGTGGACAATTCCTAACATTTCCTCCCGTTCATTCTCGGGATCAAAGCTTTCACCTCTATCACCCAATTGGGTGAAATCCGAGGTGTCATTATCTATTACAGCTCGTAGTTCATCTTCGGTAGATGACTCGTCTATTGAGAATATTGGGTTGGAAGGTTGTGGAATGGTGAATTTCGGGATCGAAACAAATTCTTCTTCATTAATGGTACTTATCGGTCCCACCATTTTGGTCTCGGGGGTAAAATTTTTAACGTTATCTTTTTTCCAAGAGTACCAATTTGTCACCCTTACTTCTTCTTCTTCATCCATTGATGGATCGTTGATTTCGTCGGTAGAGGCTAATGTGTCGATATGTTGTGAAATTGGTAAAGCTGAATAAAAAGTATCATCGGGATAATTGGTGATTTCGGAGCTCTCGAAGTCATCAAAATTCGATGATATGAGATTTTCTTGCACACGACTCCTCAGATCAACAGGTGTGTAATCTGATAGAGTTTCAGCTTGCCGATTTACAAACTCTCACATTTGTTCATTTTGAGCATCAAGTTCTTCGAGTTTGATTTTCATATAATCTAAAGAATTTTCAGGCACATAATTTTCCTCGTCTTCTGGTTGTTGAGTTTGGATATATTCTTGGGAATAATCCCAATTTGAATTGTATTCCTCATAATCATTCCATTCAGGTTCTATGGGTGCATAATTTTCCATAGGAACGTAATAATAACATTCCCATGTTGAGTGATAATCTCCACAGATTTCACAACCAGTTATTGTTTCGTCATTCGTGATCAAAGATTGACCGAACGAATTGTCATCAACAATCGTTTAAGAGTATTGATTAAATTGATTTCGGATGTCATAAAGAGTTTCCAAAATATCCTCGAGATTTTCCATAATGCGCTTATTACCAAATTTTAGCTACAATGTGGTGCATTTACTTAATTATCCTATTAGTTATAAAAATAAAAATTATATAAGTTATCAAATTAATAGACTTTTCTGCTTTTGCCCACGTTTTGAATAGCCAATAGATGCAGCAGGGAGCCAGAACCCTTTAAATCAGAAGCTCACAACTCAGCCACTAACAAATCCAACTATTACTACAAAGCAGAAAATTTGGATGTCTATTAATTTAACCGCTTAAAATAATTTTTTGTTTGGAATTATTAGAGAAGAAGTAGAGAAAATTTCTAAGTCCTAAAAACTAGCGTGTCGAGAAATAAGAAAGAAAAAGAGTGCGCGTCGAAAAACATCAAAAAATAAAAATGAGAAAGAAAAACGTCGAAACTTGAAAGTCTAAAAACTATATCTAAAAAGTTGCGCCTAAAGGTATTAAAGCTTAAAGGAATTCTATATCCAAAACGGCAATAACTTAATTAGGCACTAAAATCTAAAAACTGCGTTGTAAAATTCTAAAGCGCCTAAATTTTAATCTAAAGAAAAAGCACTTAAGGGCTTTTACGGCAAAGCCTAAAAATCTAGAAATAAAAATAAACTACGGCAAAAACTAAAACTTAAAACTAGCTACGAACAATAAAAATTAAATATTACGAATAAATGATTAAAAAGTTACGAAATATAAAAATATATAAAAAGTGATAAAATTATTTATTTATAAAAAAAATATTATATTATATTTATTTATTTTATGAAAGTATTAGTTTTTATATATTAATAAAACTAATTAAAACTAATTAATAAAAAAAATAAACTAAATTATAATAATAATAAAGTAATTAGGGTTTAAATAAATAATAATAATTAATACTTCGTAATTAATGCTGAATTAGGTTGATCAGGCGTGTCAGGCCAAACTCCGCGAGTGCGGATCCAAGCTGGCAGCAAACTCCGCGAGTCGCGGCGAATGCAAAACGTTTTTTTTATATTGTTTTTCTAAAAATAATATACAAATATGTTTATACAAATATATATTAAAATTATAGCGTTTCGCCGAGTCCCCGGCAGCGGCGCCAAAAATTTGATGTCGTAGCGTGGGGGTACGAAATAGTATTATTTTTACTACGAAATACGTTACAAATTACACAAGTTTTAATTATTTACAGATGGGATATACCTTAACCTTGCTACAACACTATAGGCAGTGTACCTAATCGTAGAGTAGTATAGTTTTTACTAATTCTGGTTCGTTCCACAGGGAGACGACTTATTTTACACTATATTTTAAACAACTATATTTGTACAAAATATATATTTTTATATATAATAATAATATAAAAGGGGGTTTACTGTTTAATAACCGGTTTGTCGATTTTATATTTTAAGTCACAATTAAAACCTAATGAAAAATATAAATGACGATAATTTAAGTGCGATAATTAAAAGTGCAATAAATAAAATGATAGTAAATAAAAATGCGATAATTAAAAGTGCAATTAAATATGAAATAAAGGAATTATGCTTATTTAAACTTCCGTAATCATGATGTTTGACGTGTTGATTTTAGTTTATTCCAATGGGTTAATTGTCCTTTGTCCTGGATTATTTAATATGTCCTTCTGATTTTTGTCCATAACAGTCCATCAGTCATAAATATAAAGTGCGAGTGTCCTCATCAAATTATCCTTATACCCGAAGTCAAATATTCCAACTAATTGGGGACTTAAACTGTAACAAGGTCTTAATACTTTGTTTAATAATTACACCAGGATATCGACTGCGTGTAACCCAATGTTTTAATACTTTGTTATCAATTATGCCAAGTGTCCTTGTACATAATTTCACCCCTGTTTTAATAATTCTAGTGACTATTAATTCATTCCCGTATCCGGTTAAATGAACGATTATTCGTACATATAAATATCCCGCCCATCGTGTCCGATTGAGTGTATATGGTTATTTATAGGTACGTCCAATTGTAAATCTTTATATTAAAATTAACAAACTATCATTTAGTTAAACAAATATAAAGCCCATTAATAGCCCATAGTCTAATTTCCACAAGTGTCGTTCTTTTGTCCAAACCCCAATAATGGTACAAAGCCCAATTACCCAATTTTAGTATTTTAGCCCAACATCATGATTACTTCGTCTTAAATAAGCATAATAATAACTTAAGTACGAGACATTAATTTAAAAAGGAGAACATAGCTTACATTGATTATTTATCGCGTAGTGTTACACGGACAGAGCTCCGACTTTAAAACCCGTAAAATAACCTTTGCATAACCCAAAACTAATCTAATATAAAACTATACTATACTATACTATATATATAATATATATATATATATATTTATTATTATTACAGAGGAGTATTATTTATTTTTTTATGTATAAAACTCGGAAGAAGCTCGTTGAATTTATAGGAAATTTTGATCCTGGTGTGCTCCGCGATCGTGGAGGTATAAGCCTTCAGAGCTCCGCGAGTGCGGAGGTCCGAAATTCAGCTCACAAATTTTTGGCCATTTGCTTGTCGACGTTTTATTTAAATATATATAATATATAAATAATTTATATAATTATTTAAATATTATATTATATTCTTGTGCATAGTTGACTCATAATTTTTAGTCCGTTGCGTCGGTCGTTGATAGTTGGCTCAGGTCACGGTTCCGGATTTCTGAACGTCCTTTCGTATAATTTAATATCTTGTACTTTGCGTTCCGCAACTTGTACTCTTGTCATTTTTAGACGTTTCTTATCAATAAATTGAACCACTAGGATTGTATCTTGTACATTTGAGCTTTTTGGACGTTTTTGTCTTCAAATCTTTGTTTTTGCCTTTTGTCTTCGCACTTATTTAATATAAACGATTACAACTTAAAATAGAACAATTACAACTAAATAATTTACATATTGGGAGGATATTGCTACAAAATATATATTCATTTGGAGCACTATCAAAGCCAAATGAAACGTTATATGAGGCATGGACAAGATTCGGAAGGATGTTGAGAGGATGTCCTCAACACGGTTTAGATACTTTTCAAATAGTGCAAATTTTCTATAAAGGCGTCGACATCGCCACACGAAAAGACATCGACACATCAGCTGGTGGTTCCATTATGAAGAAAACCGCAACCGAAGCTCACAAGATTATTGATAACACAGCATCCCACTCTCATGAGTGGCATCAGGAAAAACATATTTTTCATTCATCTAAAGCGGCTAGAGCCGATTCTAGCCATAACTTTGATTTTGTTTCCGCAAAAATAGATGCTTTCGAGAGACGAATGGAAAAGATGACTAAAGATATTCACGCAATACGAATCAGTTGTGAGCAATGCGGTGGACCACACTTAACGAAAGATTGTAATGTTGAGCAAACGATGGAACAACGAGAGAATGTTTCCTACATAAACCAAAGGCCGGGAAATAATTATCAAAATAATTATCAACCGCTAAGGCCAAACTTTAATCGAAATCAAAACATTCTTTACAATCCAAATGGACCCAATAATAACTCATACAACCAACAAGGTCCGAATAACCAACCAACTCAAAACAAAACACTTTCAATCAACAAAGACCTGGCTTGTATAAACCACCACAACAAACCGAAGAGAAAAAGTCAAATCTGGAAGAAGTGGTATTTAAGCTAGTTGAATCTCAAACACAATTTATTGAAACTCAAACCCAAACGAATGAGAGGTTTGATCAGTCATTTAGAACTCAACAAGCTTCCATTTTGAATCTAGAAAAACAAGTAGGTACTCTTGTTAGATTGATGAGTGAAAGGGAACAAGGAAAGCTACCGAGTAATAATTAAACAAATCCTCGGAATGAAAATGTTAACATGGTATCAACAAATTCTGAAAAACCAACACCAGAAGATGGGAAAGTCTTAGATGTGAGTAAAAATTAAGAAGTTACAGCACCACCACCACCCGAGTATGTAAAGCCAGTGGTGGCACCATACAAAACACCCATCCCGTTTCCAAGAAAAGGAGTTGAGTATGAGCAAGTGATAAGTAATAAAGTTTGTGATACCTTTGGAAAAAAGAAGAAGAAGAAGAATAAGAAAGTGCAAGAAACAAAAACCGTAGAAGTAAACCCGGAGAAGACAGTTCCACCAAAACCTCCACCTAGGGTAGGTGATCTGGGTGAATTTATTGTTCCTTGTCTACTAAGTGACTGTGTCATGTATGATGCACTAGCATATTTAGGTGCAAGTGTGAGTGTTATGCCTCTTTCATTATATAAGAGATTAGGAGTAGGTGAGTTAAGTCCAACGGATATGAGTGCTCGACTCCTTGATCAAACCATTAATCACCCAGTTGGAATTGCTGACAACCTACCCGTTCAAGTAGGTAATTTAATCTTTCTAGTTGAATTCATTGTCATTGACATAGAAGAGGACCCAAACATTCCTCTAATTTTAGGTCGACCCTTCTTAGCATCCACCGGGGCGTTATTTAATGTAAGAAAGGGTAGAATGACACTTAGTAATGATGAAAAATCGATCACCTTTATGATGCGAAAGTATAAATCTCTACCAACCAAAACCGTTGAACCAGCAAAAACGATTGGTAAGAACCATGTTGTTTTACCAACTCCAACGGTAGTGCTCAACAGTAATAAAACGCATAATTGTGGGGAAAATGAAGTAACACCTAATGATGACCTGATAACAAAGAACACCGTTGTTGATACGAAACTAAATGATCCCGTTATTAATAGTTCAATGAAGAAACTTATTAAACGAATTCGCGATGCTAGAACCAAGGGGAACTTTAAGTTATGTAACCGGTTAGTATCCAATCTGTCGCCTAAAGAAAAGGGGAAATTAGTTGAATTTGTGGATATTACACAAGAATCCGATCAATGGCTTAAAGCAAAAGTCACAGATATGCAAGTTGATTATGGTTCAAGAAAAATTAACGATGAAGTTAATCACAATTTTGACACCACAGCTACCTAAGTGTGGGGAGATTCAAAATGTTCTGAAAAGAAAATGCTGTCTAGAGTTAGTTGTTCTGTTCTCGTGTAGTTCTGAGAATGGAATCCGATTGGTCTTTTCCACTAGCAGACACTAAAGAACTAGTTTTCTCCCCCCATTCTGAATTTTTTTTTGTTTTGTAGGTTTTATATGAAATTAATATGCTTTTTAAATTTAAGTTTTGTGTGATTTTAAAAACAAAAATTTACTTTATTTAATTAATTTAAAAAAAATGAGTTAAACACTAGGTCATTGAACCGAAATTACTTTACCCGAGGGTAGGACGACAAATTTTGTTATCATTATTTTTAATTTTATTGATTTAAAGTATGCCAAAAAAATATTAGATTTTATAAAATTTTGAAAGTGGGGTAATATACCAAACTTCAAAAATATGTATATATGTTTGTAGTTTATCTTATGTACAAAACAGGTTAAAATAACGCACTTTCAAAGACTGTCATTAAGTTCAGCAAAAGCTACTAATTTTGATGACAAGACGCAAAATATCAAATGTGAAATAACAACAATATGTTTGCAAACTCGGTAATTTTAATCATTTTTCTACACTAATCACCCTCATGAATTTAAATTTTTACTGATTTCTTGCAAATGAGGGTATTGCAAGATCTCAAGTGTGGGGAAGGGTTATAAATTCTCTAGGGTTTACACTTGGTTTAATTGCCAAATTTTGGGAAAATTTAAAAAATTTTCTACTAAATGAATTCAAAATCATGTTTATACATATTTATGAACGATAAAACTAGGTGATACTACCGAAATTATTGTTACCTTGGAAAGGACATAAATTGAGAAACAACCCAAAATGCTTGAATTCATTTAAAATGGAATAGAGGGGAATAAAAAGGCAAAGAAAGAAATAAATAAAAGCTAAGTGTGGGAAGAATTTACCAAGTTCTTTAAAACATATATCACATATCTGTACAAGCTTATTGCAGGCACTTTTGTTTTGGACTAAACTAATCAGTTTTACCCGATTTACTGTAATATATTCGAAAGAAAGATGGATCTACACGATGAATCAATTCCATCATTAAAAGGAAGTAAAGTCTTCCGAAAAAGACACGCGCTTCTTGATTTAGGTCAAGAAGTTGTCACCCAGACCAGCTGTAGGTTGACGAAAAATCTATAAAAGTCATCTCTAAAATCAGCAGGAAATCCACGGACCTCAGCATCAAACAGGGTCGCCATGTGGTCAGACTTATCCTAACCATGAGAGGATCTGTCTCGTAAAATGGGGAGGGCGCCGTGCAAATTAGCTTGATAAGACTAATGAATCAGACCCCCAGTAAGGATAATCTCCTTAAAGATTAAAAATCAGCTTTTAAGCCTGATATTACTCAATCCTTGAGATTGACTTTAAAGATTGAGAATTACAAACTCATGGAATTCGATGATATCTAAACTCGAACTTGAACGAGAAAATATTTGATCAAATTACAAACCGATTTGTTTTCTGAAAACCTATTTTCAATGCGTTCATTACCATTGAACGTAAAATCCTGAGAATTCATCAGAATTCATTAGGTCACCTGAACCAAATCGGGTGTCAACCATAAGAACGGTGGTTGCATAGCATGGTCGAAGACAGGACCTTGTGCCAGACCGAAAAACTATAGGGTGATCTTTACTATTGCTCCTACAAAGGATAGTAATTGCATCCGACACGTTATAGACCATAATTAAAAGCATGTCATGGGACAATGCCTTAACAGTTGCTTGTTCAACGCTTTCCTTTACAACCGGACGACGCTTTCCTTTGCAGGATCTACTTTGATACCTTGATCACTCACAACATGACCCAGAAATTGGACTTCCTTCAACCAAAATTCACACTTGGAGAATTTGGCGTAAAGTTGTTCTTGTCTCAAGAGTTCCAACACTAGACGAAGATGTTGTTCATGTTCTTCTTCGCTTTTGGAGTAGATGAGGATATTATCTATGAAGACGATAACGAACTTGTCCAGGTATGGCTTGCATACATGATTCATGAGATCTATGAACACGGCAGGTGCGTTGGTTAAACCGAATGACATCACGAGAAACTCATAATGACCATAACGAGTTCTGAATGCAGTCTTCATCACATCGCTCTCTTTCACCTTCAACTGGTGATAATCGGATCTCAAATCGATCTTAGAGTAAACGCTCGATCCTTGTAATTGATCAAAAAGATCTTCAATTCGGGGAAGAGGATACCGATTCTTGATCGTCAATTTGTTGAGTTCACGGTAGTCGATACACATGCGGAATGATCCGTCCTTCTTCTTCACAAATAAAATAGGTGCACCCCAAGGCGAGAAACTTGGTTGGATAAATCCACGGTCTAGCAGTTCTTGTAGTTGACTCTACAACTCTTGCATTTCAGAAGGTGCGAGTCGATAAGGTGTGCGAGCTACAGGTGCAGCTCCTGGCACTAAATCGATCTGAAACTCCACTGCTCTCGGTGGCGGTAATCCAGGCAATTCCTATGGAAAGACGTTGGGAAATTCGTTCACAATTCGTACATCACCCACGCTCTTCACTTCCGTTTCTAACGTTTTCACATGTGGTAAAACAGCAAGACGTCCTTTTTTCATGATCTTTTGGGCTTTCATGCAACTAATGAGATTCAGTTTCGAGCTACATCTCTCTCCGTAAATAATCAGTGGCTCACCATCTCTGTGTGGTATACGAAGAGCTTTACCTCCACAGATAATGTGAGCCCTTATCTTGGTCAACCAGTCCATACCGACAATAACATCAAAGCTTCCCAATTTAATAGGTATCAAGTCAATCTCGAAATCTACACCAGCTATGTTGATAATAGCTCCTCGGCTAACTTGGTCAACTTTCTCAAGTTTTCCATTGGCTACCTCTACAAGCATACTCTCCTTTAAAGGAACTAACGACCAATTTATCTTAGAGCAAAAGTGTCTACATACATAACTTCTATCGGCACCAGTATCAAATAGGATAGAAGCTAATAGATTGTTGATATTGAATATACCTGTGACCAAGTCGGGGTTCTCACGGGCATCCCTTGTGTTTACGTTGAAAGCTCTGCCACGTGGTGGTCCGCCGTCCTTTCGCGTGTTGGGACACTCATTTCTAAAGTGGCCCGTCTTTCCGCATTCATAGCACTTTCTCGGTCCAGTAGGGTTCGTCTTCACATTCAGGGTGGTGATCTTGCAGTCTTTGCCAATATGCCCAGTCCTTTTACATTTTTCGCAGACCACGTTGCAGTACACGGTGTGATGCTTGTAGCATCTCTTACACTTCGGCATATTACCCTTGTAGTTAGAGTTCGAGATAGTGTTCAGGTTGGGGTTGTTTCCCTTGAAACCTTCATGTCGCTTAGGCGGGTTTTGATCATAGACCATCCCCTTATTGTTGTCCCACTTACGCTTCTCACTGCTAACCCCCGATTCGGATTTTGCCTTTTCCGGTTCATCGCTGATAATTTGGTTCATTAAGGTGTGCGCCATGAGCATTGCTTCCGGGACATTAGGTGGCTTAGAAGAGGTGACATTTCCCTTAATAGTCTTAGGAATTCCCCACAAGTAACTTTCCATTCACTTAAACTCAGTGGTAACCATCGTGGGACACATCAGAGCTAATTCCAGATACCTACGGTTGTAACCATTAAGATCATTTACCACAACCTTCAACTGCCAAAACTCGGCCTCCATTTTCTGTATCTCTGTCCTGGGGCAATACTCCTCAATCATGGCCCCTTTAGATTCTTCCCACAGAGTGGCATAAGCCTCGTCAATACCCTTGGCCTGGGCAAGTGTGTTCCACCAGGTTAGTGTGCCGTCCGACAGCGTACATGAGGCATACTTTGTTTTGTTCATCTCTGAGCAGTTGCTTACACCGAACACAGATTCTAATTTCTCAAACCACCTAGTGAGACCAACTGGCCCCTCAGTACCACTAAAGTTGTGGGGCTTGCAACTTTGGAATTCCTTATAAGTACACCCATTTCGAATAGGCTGGTTAACTGGTGGGGCTTGGGGGTTCATTTCCGCTAAAGCTGCGGGTACTCGTTCAGTGATCATTTCTTCGATCTGTGCTGCTGTGGGCGTTGATCTTCCATTGGCCATTGATCTTCTAAATAAAAATTTTGACTCAAGTCAAAATCCAGTATTCAAATAATAATAATACAGTATATGGTAACCAACATGGAATCAACACAACACATGCTAATTAAGTAACACAAATAGATTCAGATACCACAAAATCATCATACAGTAACGTAAATGGAACACCGTACAAAGATTAAACAACATTAAGTTCCATTCATTAATTAAAAGTTGCATACATTCGCATAAGATTCGTACAATACATTAGAAAAACATAAAACTACAAACAGGATTGCATAAAGAAATCTAATTCAAAAGCCCTATGGTGACGGTGGGTAAAGGATGTCCATGATGTGGGACACCTGGTCCTCAAGCTCAGTTACCCAAGCATGGAGGGTATCCACCTCCCTCGTCAGTTCCTCGACAGAGGGAGAGGCTGGTGGAGCAGGCAGTGCTGATGGTGCAGGTGGTGCCAGTGGTGCAGATGATGCTGGTGGTGCAGACGGTCCAGCACCAGAAGTAGATGCTGCATAACAGGGAGCCTTATGTATGAATGGATCAGTAGGATACGACACAAGCCGCTTGCGGGAGGTAATTCTAACCTTCAGTCCACGTGCGTTAACGAACGACCTACCTCCGTTAACCCCTGGAATAACAGTACCGTCGAAACGATACCACTTCTTCGGCGGGGTAGAGGGTGGCTGCACGGGTGCCTCCTCAAGGTCCTTGTCAAAATCATTATCGCTGGAATTGTCGAATGTTGAGTCATCAGATGATGATTCGTCGGAATCATCAGAAGGTGGATGTGCTCGACCAGTAGTCATCAGTCGGTATCGACCGGGTGGAATCGGCACAACACGTCCATCAGGAAGGCGTCTCGCCCTATGATTATGCTCATTACGGAACCAAACGTCCCCATATTCCCCAGGAATCACAACACCACCGGAATGGTGCTGTGGCTCCGAGGGTCCTGGGATGAGTGGAGCTAGAATCTCCGGTGGATCCTCATGTCCGTCTGAGATGATCACTGGGTCGGGTGCATGGCTGATGGCTCCAGAGGACGAAGCACCAGAGTCACTGGAGGGTGTCGACGACGAGATCGAGTCGGCAACAATGATAGGTGAGGTGGCTGATGAATCTGAATCGCTCTCCAAAATGATAACGGGCGGGACATCCGACATCTGAACAAGGAAAAATAACTTTTTCCATGTCAGTAAGTCATAAAGCAAGCACGTATTAGGTAAATTAACTATGACAGTCTAGATCATCTATAACAGTAAGTAGCATGGCAATAACGACAAGTATCATGCAATCGAAAGCAGATAATAGTATGCAGTAGTGAAAGCAAGTAACAGTATACGGCATATAGCAGTAAAAGTAAGCAGCAGCATGTAGCAAGTTCTGCAGAAACAAGTAAACTAGCAAGTTGTAGATTAGTCCTATTAGTGAATCCTACTCGGTCAGGTCTAGACTCACTAATACAACCTAATTCCCTACAACCAATGCTCTAATAACAAATGTGATGCCCCGTACAAAACCATCGTGTACGGATCATCAACAACAGGATCATTACAAGGACAAACACTATATACTGTTTTAAAAAAGGTTGCATTCATAAGAAAAGGTGACGTCATAACCAACGTCAAATGTTTAACATACGATAATGTGCCTCTACGAATAGAAGGTGATAATAATACTACATGACCCATAGGTCGTTACAAATTCATTGTTCAAAATTAATAAAGTTTGAAAGCAAAATAAATGTTTCATGCGAAGACATCTCTAATAAGCACAGCGGGAGTCTACAAAGCATGGCAACTACAGCGGAAGCAATCAAACCTTAAGAACTTGAGAAAAACATGCTTAAAAATGTCAACACAAAGTTTGGTGAGCTATAGTTTAAGTATAACAGTAATGTATGGTAGGCCACAAGATTTCAGTATTTCAAAATAGTATGAAAAGTATATGTATAACTGTGGGCACTTGTAACTATCTCAACATAAATAACACCCCCTAAAAGTACACTTGGCGAGTGCGTAAGTTTATGAAGTATTAAACACCCATGAAATGCTAGCGCTACTAGCCCGAGTGTGGATGTCAAACCCTATGGATCCATATCTAAGATTCGCGTTCACGGGTTCAAAGACCAATGACTAAACGTTACCGAGCTAAGGGGAAAGTTTATGCCGTTGTATAACCCACACATATATAAAGTTTAAGTACTCGTGCCTAGTATGTAAAACGTAAAATGCGCATGTATTCTCAGCTCCCAAAATAGTTAAAGTAAAAAAGGGATGCTATAACTCACAGTGGAAAGTAGTAAAAGTCGATACGCGGGAATAGTAAGCAAGTGGTTGGTCCGAAAGGTCCTCAACCTAAGTCAAAAGTTACTAAGTCAGTAAATCGTTCCCAAAGGTTTAAAATTATGTAAATTAGGTCTTAAGTATCATCATCATTCATCATCAAACAAAAAGTGAAAAGTAAGTTTTATTCAAGAATAGAGTTTCAAATAAAGACTGAATTCGTTCAGTCACCACGACCTCAATACAAACTTAAATGAGGTGAGACCAGTGGCTATGGCTCCGTATATGAGTCCCCTAGAGGCTGACCAATTTCCAGAACCAAAATCATCTTCATTTGACCGTGGTGACGGTTTAAGTGCGAGCCGGTCAGAAATTTCAGCACAACGTTAATAGGGTGTAGTGACATTCGGGAGGCCATAGATCCTAAACCGTAACTCGGATTAAGACAAGGTCTAAACGGAAAATCATCTACTCGAACCGAAATAACGGAAAATCAACTTTCCAGTAGCCCAGGTGGTCTGATCAGAACCAGAAAATAGTAAGAAAGGTGTTCCGGTGGGTTCTTGGTGCTTGATGCTCATCACAGTTCTCATCCTTGATGCGTATAGCTTCAAGTGTACAACTCGTTGATGTGTTTGCATCATCTTTACTAATTTTTGACCATCATAACACTAGTGTAAGTCTAAGATATGTAGCACAACTCACTTAAGAGTTGTATGAAGGTTGATGAACTAAAGTTACATCAATATCTTAGATCCGATACATACATGAGTTCTAATAGTAATATTAAGCTACAAACTTGAAAGTAAACTAAATAATCAAGATCTTAAGTTGTAGAACTTAGATCTTAGTTAGATCTTAAAGATCCTAAACTATAAAGTCTAGATCTAGTGTTCTTAAGTTAGATCCTAAGTTACAAAACATGGATCTTAACTTTAATGAAACCATAAGTCATGAAACTTAGATTTTCAACTTGTAAAATGTATATAAGCTTATAAGCTCTTGTTTACAACAATTTAGAAGACCATAAGCTATAGAAACTTAGATCCAACACAAGTGTATGAAGTTATAACTAGAAAGTTATACTTCCATGTTCTTGAACTTACAAAGTTAACTTTTAGTTTCAACAAATATGAGATCAAGATTAACTAGTAATACTTGACCAAATTAACAACATTACAACTTTAAAGTACTTAAAAAAGAAAGAATTAAACTAAAGTACAAGTATTATGTTTATGTTTGTTTCATACTTAGGAAGATTCAAATCAAAGTTTGGATCTTAGGATTTAAGTCTACAAAACATGAACACAAGTATGATTATGAAACTTATGAACTTTAAATCTTGAAAACATTTAAATGTAGAACCATAAACTAACAAGTTTAGGTTCTTGTTCTTGGTTCTTCATCAAACAAAAGATTGAAGAAAGCAAGATTCATGGAGATGCAAACTAGGAAGTTTGATCTTTAACAACAATAAACAATAATCAAGTAAACAACAAACAAAGAATAAGTAATTTGATGATGATGGTGGCGGTTTTATGAAGGAAAAAGAAAGGAAAGTAAAGCTTGTTACTTACAAAGTTTGAGAGAAAAATGAGAGAAAAGAGAAGTAAGTTTGAAGTGTGTGTAAAAGTGAAAGAATACAAGTGAATAAGTAAAAAAAAAAAAAAATTGAACTCTTCCTCCTAGCTAGCTTGGCCGATGGTTTTTGGAGCAAAAGGGGAAGGGTCAAAAGTCAACTTTCATACATGGGGAGATGGTGTGAGCTAGAAGTAGTAATAAAGTTAAATGGTATGGGAAAGAGGTGTAAGTATACATGTAACAAGTCTTTACATATCACTAATTAATCTTGCTTTTCCTTAATGAAATACTTGCATAATAATGGGCTAACTAGTCCATTAAAAGAAGTATGGTGGGCTTCCAAGTCCATGTCCATCAATAAAGGCCCAAGTCCAAGTATGTAGCAATTAAATAAACAAAGCCCAAGTAATTAACTAGTTACATTAGTTAATTAAAAATGACTAATAATAATTAATCATGAACGTAAATAATATTTAAAATATTATTCGTGAAAAGTACGTGTGTCACAAAGACAAGTCGGGCCATGAAAAGTTAAATACGGTAACAAATAACACGTATAAGAACACGTTTATTAAAACGCAATCATTAATAATAAATTATTAATAATTAAACGTTGGAAAATCCAGGGTCGTTACATTTCATTCTTCAAATTTCCTTCTTTCAAAACTCCTTGTTGCGCCTCCTTTATTCGAGTAGTAAGGTTATTATGAATAATTATATTCATAGATTTTAGCCGTATAGGTTCTCTGTCCTTTCTACTCAATGCGTCAGCTACCACATTTGCCTTTCCCGAGTGGTAACGAATCTCAAAGTCGTAATCATTTAACAGCTCAATCCACCTACGTTGCCTCATGTTCAGTTGTTTTTGATTTAATATATGTTGGAGACTTTTGTGATCGGTATATATGATACTTTTAACCCCATATAAGTAGTGCCTCCACGTCTTCAATGCAAAAATAATAGCGCCCAATTCCAAATGAGTCGTATAATTTTGCTCGTGAATCTTCAATTGTCTGGACGCATAAACAATTACCTTCGTTCGTTGCATTAATACACAACCGAGGCCTTGCATTGAGGCGTCACAATATATCACAAAATCATCATTCCCTTCAGGCAATGACAATATTGGTGCGATGGTTAACTTTTTCTTCAACAATTGAAACGCTTTCTCTTGCTCATCTTTCCATTCAAATTTCTTCCCTTTATGCGTTAATGCAGTCAAGGGTTTTGCTATTTTGGAAAAATCTTGGATGAATCTTCTATAGTAACCAACCAATCCTAAAAATTGACGTATATGCTTCGGAGTTTTCGGGGTTTCCCAGTTTTCAACGGTTTCAATCTTTGACGGATCAACCTGAATACCTTCTTTGTTTACTACGTGACCGAAGAATTGAACTTCTTTCAACCAAAATGCACACTTTGAAAACTTAGCGTACAATTTTTACTTCCTTAACAATTCTAGCACTTTTCTCAAATATTCACCATGCTCTTGATCATTCTTTGACTAAATAAGTATGTCATTGATGAAAACAATGACTAACTTGTCAAGATATGGTCCACACACTCGGTTCATGAGGTCCATGAATACAGCTGGTACGTTAGTCAAACCAAACGGCATAACCATAAATTCGTAATGACCCTAACGTGTCCTAAAAGCAGTCTTCAAAATATCATCCTCCTTCACCCGCATTTCATGATACCCGGAACGTAAATCAATCTTCGAATAAACTGAAGAACCTTGTAGCTGATCAAATAAATCGTCAATTCTCGGTAGCGGATAGCGGTTCTTGATGGTAAGTTTGTTCAACTCTCGGTAGTCGATACACAACCTGAATGTGCCATCCTTATTTTTGACAAACAAAACAGGAGCTCCCCACGGTGATGTGCATGGTCGAATGAAACCACGCTCTAAAAGTTCTTGTAATTGGCTCTGTAATTCCTTCATTTCGCTGGGTGCGAGTCTGTAAGGAGCACGGGCTATCGGTGCAGCTCCTGGTACAAGATCTATTTGAAATTCAACGGATCGGTGTGGAGGTAATCCCAGTAATTCTTTCGGAAATACATCGGGAAATTCTTTTACGACGGGAACATCATTGATGTTCTTTTCTTCAGTTTGTACTTTCTCGACGTGTGCTAGAACAGCATAGCAACCTTTTCTTTTTAGCTTTTGCGCCTTCAGGTTACTAATAAGATTTAACTTCGCATTGCTCTTTTCTCCGTACACCATTAAGGGTTTTCCCTTTTCGCGCATAATGCGAATCGCATTTTTGTAAAAAATGACTCTGCTTTCACCTCGAACATCCAATCCATGCCGATTATTACATCAAAACTCCCCAATTCTATTGGTATCAAATTAATCTTAACACTTCGCAAACTAGTTTAATTTCTCGATTCCGACATATTTTATCTGCTGTAATTAATTTACCGTTTATTAATTCTAGTAAAAATTTATTATTCATAGGGTCAATGGACCACTTAATTTAGCATAAAAATCTCTACTCATATAGCTTCTATCCGCACCCGAATCAAATAAAACATAAGCAGGTTTATCGTCAATAAGAAACGGACCCATAACAAGCTCCGGGTCTTCCTGCGCTTCTACCGCTTTAATGTTGAAGACTCTTCCACGGTTTTGCCCATTATTATTTTCTTGATTTGGACACATAGTTTTGTAGTGGCCCTTTTTTCCGCATCCGAAACAAGTAATGTAGGCATTATTTTTTCCTTTAACCACTGGTCCGTAAGCTTCACACTTCGATGCACCATGACCTTTTCTATTACATTTAGTATATGATGCCGAATAGTAAGTAGTCGGATGGTACCCTTCACACCTTTGACACAGAATTTTCTGATTTTTGTTGCCATTGTTGTTATTGAAATGGTTGTTGTTGGAATTGTTGTGGTAATTATTGTTGTTGGGACGGTTGTTGTAGTTGTTGTTGTTGGGGTGTTTGTTGTAATTATTGTTGGTATTGCGTTTGTTGTTGTTGTGATTGATGTTGCGGTTGTTGTGATAGTTATTGCTATTATGATTGTGATTGTTGTTATTGTTGTATTAGTGACTCTTGTCACTATTTTCTTCCTACTTTCTCTTGACTTGTTTCATGTTGGCCTCTTCGACCGCCTGCTCTTTAATCCTTCCCTCAATCTGGTTCACTAGTTTATGAGCCATTCGACTTGCCTTTTGTATGGAGGTGGGCTCGTTTGAACTCACATCCTCCTGAATTCTTTCTGGTAGTCCTTTTACAAATGCATCGATTTGCTCTTCTTCATCTTCGAACACTCTTGGACACAATAGGCACAACTCTATGAATCGTCGTTCGTATGTGGTAAAATCGAATCCTTGCGCTCGTAATCCTCTAAACTCTTCCTTGAGCTTATTGACCTCGTTTCTGGGACGGTACTGCTCATTCATCAAGTGTTTGAATACTGACCACGGTAGTGTGTTAGCAGCATCTTGTCCCACCTGTTCGAGATAGGTGTTCCACCATGTTAACGGAGTACCTGTGAAGGTATGTGTGGCGTACTTTAACTTGTCTTCTTTAGCACATTTGCTTATAGCAAACACAGATTCGACCTTCTCGGTCCATCGTTTCAGTCCGACTGTGTAGTGACCCGAACTTTTCCATGTTTATATATATTAAATGAATTGGTTATTTACATGATTAAGTGTTTCCAACATGTTAAGCAATCAAACTTGTTAAGACTTGATTAATTGAAATAGGTTTCATATAGACATTTGACCACCCAGGTTGACCGGTGATTCACGAACGTTAAAACTTGTAAAAACTATATGATGACATATATATGGTTATATATATAGTTAACATGATTTTATGATAAGTAAGTATCTCATTAGGTATTTTAACTATGAGTTATATACATAAAAATGAGACTATTAAATTAAGAAACTCGAAAACGATATATATAACGATTATCGTTATAACAACGTCTTACAAAGTACATATGAATCATATTAAGATATTGATACACTTTTTTAATTATTTTAAATGATAAGTAAATATATCATTAAGTGTATTAACAATGAACTACATATGTAAAAATAAGACTACTAACTAAATGATTTCGAAACGAGACATATATGTAACGATTATCGTTGTAACGACATTTAACTGTATATATATCATACTAAGATATATTATATATCATAATATCATGATAATGTAACAATTTAACATCTCTTTAGATATAATAAACAATGGGTTAATAACATTTAACAAGACCGTTAACCTAAAGGTTTCAAAACAACATATACATGTAACGACTGACGATGACTTAACGACTCAGTTAAAATGTATTTACATGTATTGTTTTAATATGTATTCATACACTTTTGAAAGACTTCAAGACACTTATCAAAATACTTCTACTTAACAAAAATGCTTACAATTACATCCTCGTTCAGTTTCATCAACAATTCTACTCGTATGCACCCGTATTCGTACTCGTACAATACACAGCTTTTAGATGTATGTACTATTGATATATACACTCCAATGATCAGCTCTTATCAGCCCATGTGAATCACCTAACACATGTGGGAACCATCATTTGGCAACTAGCATGAAATATCTCATAAAATTACAAAAATATGAGTAATCATTCATGACTTATTTACATGAAAATAAAAGTACACATCCTTTATATCTAATCCATATACCAAGGACCAAAAACACCTACAAACACTTTCATTCTTCAATTTTATTCGTATAAGTGATCTCTCTCAAGTTCTATCTTCAAGTTCTAAGTGTTCTTCATAAATTCTATAAGTTATAGTTTTATAAAATCAAGAACGCTTCCAAGTTTGCAAGTCTACTTCCAAGCTTTCTAATCCATTCCAAGTAATCATCTAAGATCAAGGAACCTTTGTTATTTACAGTAGGTTATCTTTCTAATTCAAGGTACAATTTCTATAACTATAACAATCTTATTTCGAGTGGAAATCTTACTTGAACTTGTTTTCGTGTCATGATTCTGCTTCAAGAACTTTCAAGCCATCTAAAGATTCTTTGAAGCTAGATCCATTTTTCTCATTTCCAGTAGCTTTATCCAGAAAACTTGAGGTAGTAATGATGTTCATAACATCATTCGATTCATACATATAAAGCTATCTTATTCGAAGGTTTAAACTTGTAATCACTAGAACATAGTTTAGTTAATTCTAAACTTGTTCGCAAACAAAAGTTAATCCTTCTAACTTGACTTTTAAAATCAACTAAACACATGTTCTATATCTATATGATATGCTAACTTGATGATTTAAAACCGGAAAACACGAAAAACACCGTAAAACCGGATATACGCCGTTGTAGTAACACCGCGGGCTGTTTAGGGTTAGTTAATTAAAAACTATGATAAACTTTGATTTAAAAGTTGTTCTTCTGGGAAAATGATTTTTCTTATGAACATGAAACTATATCCAAAAATCATGGTTAAACTCAAAGTGGATTTTTCTGTATAGATTCATAAAATTAAGTTCAATATGAAACCATAGCAATTGTATTCACTCAAAACGGATTTAAAATGAAGAAGTTATGGGTAAAACAAGATTGGATATTTTTTGATTATTTTAGGTACGGGAAATGTTTAACAAATCTATACAAATCATATCCTAGCTAACTTATATTGTTGAGGTTGAGGTTGATTCCAAAAATATATATACTTTGAGTTGTGATCTAGCCTGAGACGTGTATACACTGGGTCATGGATTGATTCAAGATAATATATATCGATTTATTTTCTGTACATCTAATTGTGGACAACTAGTTGTAGGTTACTAACGAGGACAGCTGACTTAATAAACTTAAAACATTAAAACGTATTAAAAATGTTGTAAATATATTTTGAACATACTTTGATATATATGTACATATTTGTTATAGGTTCGTGAATTGACCAGTGGCCAAGTCTTACTTCCCGACGAAGTAAAAATCTGTGAAAGTGAGTTATAGTCCCACTTTTAAAATCTAATATTTTTGGGATGAGAATACATGCAGGTTTTATAAATGATTTACAAAATAGACACAAGTACGTGAAACTACATTCTATGGTTGAATTATCAAAATCGAATATGCCCCTTTTTATTAAGTCTGGTAATCTAAGAATTAGGGAACAGACACCCTATTTGACGCGAATCCTAAAGATAGATCTATTGGGCCTAACAAACCCCATCCAAAGTACCAGATGCTTTAGTACTTCGAAATTTATATCATGTCCGAAGGGTGTCCCGGAATGATGGGGATATTCTTATATATGCATCTTGTTAATGTCGGTTACCAGGTGTTCACCATATGAATGATTTTTATCTCTATGTATGGGATGTATATTGAAATATGAAATCTTGTGGTCTATTGTTACGATTTGATATATATAGGTTAAACCTATAACTCACCAACATTTTTGTTGACGTTTAAAGCATGTTTATTCTCAGGTGAATATTAAGAGCTTTCGCTATTGCATACTAAAATAAGGACAAGATTTGGAGTCCATGTTTGTATGATATTACGTAAAAACTGCATTCAAGAAATATATGTCGATGTAATATATTTCTATTGTAAACCATTATGTAATGGTCGTGTGTAAACAGAATATTTTAGATTATCATTATTTGATAATCTACGTAATGCTTTTGAAACCTTTATTGATAAAATAAAGGTTATGGTTGTTTTAAAAATGAATACAGTCTTTGAAAAATGTCTAATATATAGGTCAAAACCTCGCAACGAAATCAATTAATATGGAACGTTTATAATCAATATGAACGGGACATTTCAGTTGGTATCCGAGCGTAGGTCTTAGAGAACCAGAAAATTTGCATTAGTGTGTCTTATCGAGTTTGTTAGGATGCATTAGCGAGTCTGGACTTCGACCGTGTTTTCTTTAAAAATGATTGCTTAACATTTTTGTTGGAAACTATATATTTTTAACATGTGAATATTATGTGATATATTAATCTCTTAACGTGTTTGATATTATGTGATAGATGTCTACCTCTAGAACAAGTCTAATTGACTCACCTAATAATAATGAAGAGTCAAATGTAAATTAGAATGATTCGTGGACTGATTCACAAGTTCCCGAAGAGGAACCGGAAGAAGAGTCGGAACCGGAAGAAGAATCGGAACCGGAAGAAGAAATAGAACCAGTGGGAAAAATAATAAAATGGTTAAGTAGAAGAAAATCCTCAACCAACTGACCAAAGTTAATTATGGTCAATGGTGTTTCCGCCAATGAAGCAAAGTATTGGGAGGATTACCAATTCTCCAATGAATCGGATCCCGACAAGGATTCCGATGATGTTATAGAAATTACCCCAACACAATTTAATAAGGCAAAAGAGAGCAATAAGGGAAAGGGCATTAAAATAGAGAAATTTGATTCCAAACACGATGAACTTTATATGTATCGTCAACACCAGTATTTCTTAAGTTGTGACAATAACCCGGGAACCTCTAAACCACCAGGTTTTTCTAAACCAATGTGGAAAACGACGGCTCGTATTAGGGGAACATCATATATCCCTAGAAACTTGGCAAAACGAACCAAAACCGAAGAAGAAGAAGAAACGAGCGAGTCGGAATAAGATAGTTGTATTCGTGTGGTGTAATATATGTAATATAGTATGCTTATGCTTTATGATATATGTAAAAATTGCTTGTATTAATAAGTATTTTTTTTTATGAATCTAACTCTTGTCTATTTTACAGTATAAAAACACAAAATGGATAGACAACCCAATATTTTAAGAGACCTACCCGGAGACATGATTGATGAAATCTTGTCTAGAGTCGGTCAGAATTCCTCGGCATAACTATTTAAGGCGAGATCAGTTTGTAAGACATTCGAAGAACGTTCCAAGAATGCCTTGATTTATAAAAGGCTTTCGTTTGAAAGATGGGGGATATCACATTGGGAAATCCATAAGTTATGATGTGTTTACTTTGAGGAATATATTGCGGGGAACCCAAATGCTATTTTACGCAACGGGTTAAGAAATTATTTTGACTCAATATATCCGAATATAGGACTTCGTGATTTAGAAAAAGCGGCTAACATGCAACATAAAGAAGCATGTTATGCTTACGGGTTAGTAATGTTTACTTCTCACCAAAGTGAGAACAAGAACATCGGGCTACAACTATTAAACAAAACGTTCCCACAAGTGACGGAGTCGGTAATTGGGGTAAGAAATGAGGTTTTTAGGTTATTACGAGACTGTTGGTCATTACGTAACCTTCATCCTTTTGACGACCGTACAACACATTGTCTTACTATCGGTCACAACGGTTATGTTCCACAAAACCAAGGATGGGAAGTGGTATTAGTAAAACCAGAATGCATGACTTGTTTCTGGACGTATGAATTACGTGTCTTTATTGCCTTTGCTGAACGCCTTATTTATTAACTAGAATTATCTTCGCAACTACTTTGTATCAAAGTTTTATGTGCTATATTTCATGCTATATGTAAAACAAAGCGGTATTGTAGGTTTGCAAGTTATTGTATAAAGGTTTGAATATGATACTTTTTTTTTTGTGATTAGTTTTTCATATAGAATTGTAGTAGTTGAAATGGTATGTTAGCTACTAAGTATGAACTTAACGGGTAGGTACTACCCGAATTAAAGAGTATAAAATGCTAATATGAAGAAAGAGCTTTTATAAATAAGTTCATATTACGCTACGAAATACTATTGACTACTCTTGATATTCTATATGATTAACTAGTTTCATTTGACACCGACTACTCGACACACCTTGAATATGAGCAAAGAGGAATTTCGTGCCTTTCTTGCTTCAAACATAACCGCAGTACAGGCTACGCTACATACCAACAATAAATCCGAATCTAGCAATGCAGCTAACGGTGCAAGAAATCGTGTAGGATGCACCTACAAAGAATTCACTGCCTGCAAACCTTTGGAATTTGATGGAACCGAAGGACCGATCGGATTGAAACGGTGGACCGAGAAGGTCGAATCGGTGTTTGCCATAAGTAAGTGTACTGAAGAGGACAAAGTGAAGTACGCTACGCATACCTTCACAGGTACTGCGTTAACATGGTGGAATACCTATCTAGAGCAAGTGGGACAAGATGATGCTTACGCACTACCGTGGTCAGCATTCAAGCACTTGATGAATGAGAAGTACCATCCCAGAACCGAGGTCAATAAGCTCAAGACAGAACTTAGAGGGTTACACACCCAAGGATTTGATATTACCATGTACGAAAGACGATTCACAGAATTGTGCCTATTGTGTCCGAGAGCGTTCGAAGATGAGGAAGAGAAGATCGACGCGTTTGTGAAAGGATTACCGGAAAGAATCCAAGAAGATATAAGTTCACACGAGCCCGCCTCCATCCAACAGGCATGTAGAATGGCTTACAAACTAGTGACCCAGATTGAGGAAAGAATTAAAGAACAGGCGGCTGAAGAGGCCAATGTGAAACAATTCAAAAGAAAGTGGGAGGAAAACGGTGATAAGAATCACCAATACAACAACAACAGCAACTACAACAATAATCGCAACAACTATCCCAACAATCTCAACATCAATCGCAACTACAACAAACGGCCCAACAACAACAACAACAACAGCAACTACAACAATCATCCCAACAACAATAACAACCGCAACAACAACAACAATCAGAAGCAGCTATGCCAAAGGTGTGAAAAGTATCACTCGGGGTTCTACACTAAATTTTGCAACAAGTGTAAAAGAAATGGTCATAGCGCAGCGAAGTGTGAGGTCTACGGACCAGGGGTTAACAGAACGAAAGGAACAAATGGTGTCGGAACGAGTAATGGTGGAGCAAGTAGTGTCGGAGCAAGTTATGCCAATGTAGTTTGTTATAAATGTGGAAAACTGGGCTACATTATTAGAAATTTCCCGAACCAGGAGAACACGAATGGACAAGGCCGTGGAAGAGTTTTCATTATTAATGCGGCAGAGGCACAGGAAGACCCGGAGCTTGTTACGGGTACGTTTCTTATTGACAATAAATCTGCTTACGTTTTATTTGATTCGGGTGCGGATAGAAGCTATATGAGTAGAGATTTTTGTGCTAAATTAAGTTGTCCATTGACACCGTTGGATAGTAAATTTTTACTCGAATTAGCAAACGGTAAATTAATTTTAGCAGATTATATATGCCGAAATTGAGAAATTAAACTGGGTAGCAAAATATTTAAGATTGATTTGATACCCGTAGAGTTAGGGAGTTTTGATGTAATAGTTGGCATGAACTGGCTGAAGAAGGTGAAAGCAGAGATCGTATGTTATAAAAATGCAATTCGCATTGTATGAGAAGAAGGAGAACCCTTAATGGTGTACGGAGAAAAGGGCAACACGAAGCTACAACTTATTAGTAATTTGAAGGCACAAAAACTAATAAGAAAAGGTTGCTATGCTGTTCTAGCACACGTCGAGAAAGTACAAACTGAAGAAAAGAGCATCAATGATGTTCCCGTCGCAAAAGAATTTCCCGATGTATTTCTGAAAGAATTACCGGGACTACCTCCACATCGATCTGTTGAATTTCAAATAGATCTTATACCAGGAGCTGCACCAATAGCTCGTGCTCCTTATAGACTCGCACCCAGCGAGATGAAAGAACTGCAAAGCCAACTGCAAGAACTATTAGAACGTGGTTTCATTCGACCAAGCACATCACCATGGGGAGCTCCTATTTTGTTTGTCAAGAAGAGGGATGGTACATTTAGATAGTGTATTGACTACAGAGAGTTGAACAAAGTTACCATCAAAAACAGTTATCCACTGCCGAGACTTGACGACTTATTTGATCAACTACAAGGCTCGTCGGTTTATTCGAAGATCGATTTACGTTCTAGATATCATCAAATGCTAGTAAAAGAGGATGATATTCCAAAAACTGCTTTTAGGACGCGTTATGGTCATTACGAGTTTATGGTTATGCCGTTTGGATTGACTAACGCACCAGCTGTGTTCATAGACCTTATGAACCGAGTGTGTGGGCCATATCTTGACAAGTTTGTCATTGTTTTCATCGATGACATACTTATTTACTCAAAGAATGATCAAGAGCACGAAGAACATTTGAGAAAAGTGCTAGAAGTATTGAGAAAAGAAAAACTGTACGCTAAGTTTTCAAAGTGTGCATTTTGGTTAGAAGAAGTTCAATTCCTCGGTCACATAGTGAACAAAGAAGGTATCCAGGTGGACTCGGCAAAGATCGAAACCATTGAAAAGTGGGAAACCCCAAAAACTCCGAAGCATATACGTCAATTTTTAGGATTGGCTGGTTACTACAGAAGATTCATCTAAGATTTCTCCAAAATAGCAAAACCCTTGACTGCATTAACGCATAAAGGGAAGAAATTTGAATGGAAGGATGAACAAGAGAAGGCGTTTCAATTATTGACGAAAAAGCTAACTACGACACCTATATTGTCATTGCCTGAAGGGAATGATGATTTTGTGATTTATTGTGACGTATCAAAGCAAGGTATCGGTTGTGTATTAATGCAACAGACGAAGGTGATTGCTTATGCGTCTAGACAATTGAAGATTCACGAGCAAAATTATACGACGCATGATTTGGAATTAGGCGCGGTTGTTTTTGCATTAAAGACTTGGAGGCACTACTTATATGGGGTCAAAAGTATTATATATACCGACCACAAAAGTCTTCAACACATATTTAATCAGAAACAACTGAATATGAGGCAGCGTAGGTGGATTGAATTGTTGAATGATTACGACTTTGAGATTCGTTACCACCCGGGGAAGGCAAATGTGGTAGCCGACGCCTTGAGCAGAAAGGACAGAGAACCCATTCAAGTAAAATCTATGAATATAATGATTCACACTAACCTTACTACTCAAATAAAGGAGGCGCAACAAGGAGTTTTAAAAGAGGGAAATTTAAAGGATGAAATAATCAAAGGATCGGAGAAGCATCTTAATATTCGGGAAGACGGAACCCGGTATAGGGCTGAAAGAATTTGGGTACCAAAATTTGGAGATATGAGAGAAATGGTACTTAGAGAAACTCATAAAACCAGATACTCAATACATCCTGGAACGGGAAAGATGTACAAGGATCTTAAGAAACATTTTTGGTGGCCAGGTATGAAAGTCGATGTTGCTAAATACGTAGGGGAATGTTTGACGTGTTCTAAGGTCAAAGCGGAGCATCAGAAACCATCAGGTCTACTTCAACAACCCGAAATCCCGGAATGGAAATGGAAAAACATTACCATAGATTTCATCACTAAGTTGCCAAGGACTGCAAATGGTTTTGATACTATTTGGGTAATAGTTGATCGTCTCACCAAATCAGCACACTTCCTGCCAATAAGAGAAGATGACAAGATGGAGAAGTTAGCACGACTGTATTTGAAGGAAGCCGTCTCCAGACATGGAATACCAATCTCTATTATCTCTGATAGGGATGGCAGATTTATTTCAAAATTCTGGCAGACATTACAGCAAGCATTAGGAACTCGTCTAGACATGAGTACTGCCTATCATCCACAAACTGATGGGCAGAGCAAAAGGACGATACAAACGCTTAAAGACATGCTACGAGCATGTGTTATTGATTTCGGAAACAGTTGGGATCGACATCTACCGTTAGCAGAATTTTCCTAAAATAATAGCTACCATTCAAGCATTGAGATGGCGCCGTTTGAAGCACTTTATGGTAGAAAGTGCAAGTCTCCGATTTGTTGGAGTGAAGTGGGGGATAGACAGATTACGGGTCCAGAGATAATACAAGAAACTACCGAGAAAATCATCCAAATTCAACAACGATTGAAAACCGCCCAGAGTTGACAAAAGCTACGCGGACAGTAAAAGAAAAGATATAGAGTTTGAAATTGGGGAAATGGTCATGCTTAAGGTTTCACCTTGGAAAGGCGTTGTTTGATTTGGTAAACGGGGGAAACTAAATCCAAGGTACATTGGACCATTCGAGATTATAGATCGTGTCGGACCAGTAGCTTACCAACTAGAGCTACCTCAACAACTCGCAGCTGTACATAACACTTTCCACGTCTCGAATTTGAAGAAATGTTTTACTAAAGAAGATCTCACTATTCCGTTGGACGAAATCCAAATCAATGAAAAACTTCAATTCATTGAAGAACCCGTCGAAATAATGGATCGTGAGGTTAAAAGACTTAAGCAAAACAAGATACCAATTGTTAAGGTTCGATGGAATGCTCGTAAAGGACCCGAGTTCACCTGGGAGCATGAAGATCAGATAAAGAAGAAATACTCGCACCTATTTCCAGAATATACGTCAACACCTCCAACTGCTTAAAATTTCGGGACGAAATTTATTTAACGGGTAGGTACTGTAGTGACCCGAACTTTTCCATGTTTATATATATTAAATGAATTGGTTATTTACATGATTAAGTGTTTCCAACATGTTAAGCAATCAAACTTGTTAAGACTTGATTAATTGAAATAGGTTTCATATAGACATTTGACCACCTAGGTTGACCGGTGATTCACGAACGTTAAAACTTGTAAAAAATATATGATGACATATATATGGTTATATATATAGTTAACATGAATTTATGATAAGTAAGTATCTCATTAGGTATTTTAACTATGAGTTATATACATAAAAATGAGACTATTAAATTAAGAAACTCGAAAATGATATATATAACGATTATCGTTATAACAACGTCTTACTAAGTACATATGAATCATATTAAGATATTGACACACTTGGTTAATTATGTTAAATGATAAGTAAATATATCATTAAGTGTACTAACAATGAACTACATATGTAAAAATAAGACTACTAACTAAATGATTTCGAAACGAGACATATATGTAACGATTATCGTTGTAACGACATTTAACTGTATATATATCATACTAAGATATATTATATATCATAACATCATGATAATGTAACAATTTAACATCTCTTTAGATATAATAAACAATGGGTTAATAACATTTAACAAGACCGTTAACCTAAAGGTTTCAAAACAACATATACATGTAACGACTAACGATGACTTAACGACTCAGTTAAAATGTATTTACATGTAGTGTTTTAATATGTATTCATACACTTTTGAAAGACTTCAAGACACTTATCAAAATACTTCTACTTAACAAAAATGCTTATGAAAAGACCCATCCTTATCCACCTGGACAAAGTCTTCAACATTTGGTTCCATTGCGATGATCGACACCAAGTAATGTTTTTAGTATGAGCAAATGCACAGCGGAGGACTTAATTTGTACCTGAGAATAAACATGCTTTAAAACGTCAACATAAAGTTTGTGAGATATAGGTTTGATGCTAGCAGCGTTATAACTATGGACCACAAGATTTCATATATTTAAACATAATACACTCGCAAGTATATGTAAAAGTAGTTGAGCACTTGGTAACCATACTTAACATTTAAATCATCGCAGCATATTCTTAAATAATCACTACACCGTACCAAGTGTAGTATACAGAAACGAAGTACTGTGCAATCGTTGAAAACTGGTCGTCCAGCCCGGTTGGGGTTGTCTGGCCCGATAGATCTATCAACAGGATACGCGTTTACATTCCTCATGTAAATATTAGCTACCAAGTATAAAGATATATGCCATGGTACAACTCAACATAGAATTTATTTTTGATCACTTGTGTCCATAACGTAATTCATAAATGCACGTATTCTCATCCCAAAATATTTAGAGTTTAAAAGGGACTATATACTCATCATACTGTATTTTGTAGTAAAAATACATATAACATCATTGAAAAAGTGTAAGGTTGGTCTCGGATTCACGAACCTATATCAAGTATATATATTAAAACCTATAATATAATCAAGTAAATTTATATATTAATTTTAGTAATATATTTTATATTTTCATTTCCTATCTTGTTAATAATTAGTTAATATTTATTTTTAACTTAAGTAAGTTCTTAAATATTAATATACCACATACTAATAATAACTGATAATCTTTATAATGATAATAATTTTTAATAAAAAGATAAATTTAACAAAAATGATATTTTCTAATAATAATGATGGTTTTTGTTATTAATGATAATTTTAACAATAATGATTCTTTTAATAATAATAATTTTAATCCTAATGATAATAATATCAATTTTAGTAATAATAATAATTTTTGGTGATATATTGTAAATGATATTATTTATAATAATAATAATAATAATAATTAAGATATGAATTTATACTTTAATACATTAGTAGCATTAAAAAGGAATAAACTGCCCGCGATGGGACTCGAACCCGCGACCTCTCGCTCACCCGAACACCCAACACCAAACTACTGCTCTATAATGGTCTTTCTGTTTTAGTTCACAAGCTAAATCTATATAACCATTTCTCGTCCATTTTCATTTTAATCCTAATTATCAACACTGCATTCATGATTATAACATTATATCATTCTTGTCTTCTCTACATCATAATCCTTATATCGTCATTATCTTCCACGACCTCATCACTAATCATCGTGGTATCATTTAATCTTTATCGTATCATAACCGTCATCATCATTATCTTACATTCATCATATCATAATCATATGGTCATTAGCGCAACTATCTTAATATAACATCATCATCATTATCTCGTTTACTCCCCATTATCATAACATCGACATCCTCATCATCATAATCATTAACATAATCATAATATCATCATTATAGTTATCTTATCATCATAACACAATCGAAATATTGCCTTATATTAATGGAAAATGAGATTACTAACAAGCCCACTAGACCTCATACACCAAAATGATACCGGCCCAATTAGGGAAATCCAAGTACACTCGGCCCAATCACATGTACTTAGCCCAAATAATTGACGTTTATGACTTTTAAACAGAATCAAAGAATGAGCTGGTTAATCGAAATATTGAAATTGCAGTCATCATAATCTCATCATCCTTACCTCATCTTCCATTATAAAACATCAACATCATTGTTTCATTATCACGACATAAAAACAGGAACAAGGAAACGTGTAGCAGCATCAATAATTCAATGAATTGTTCATCTTCTTTGTTGTCATCACCATTATACCATTATCATCCTTATTCGTATTATAAACAGAAAGAGGAGGTGAGTTGAAAACTAGCAATCTAATCGAGTGGGTCTTGTGGTAAGTCGAACAGGTGGTGATTCAATGGTTGTAGCAGCAGTCTGTTGCAACGATATAGTGACCAAGGTCACAAATAAATGGCGGTTTGTGTGGTTTTGATGGTGTGGGTTTATTTGCTGAAAGTGGTGAGGGTTTGCAACGTGAAATAGAAAAATATAAAGATAGGTGGTCGACGGTTATAGTGGTGGTGGATTCCCGGTTGTGGTGGTTGTTAAAGACGGTGAAGGTTGGTGGTATCGTTTGAATAGCAAAACAGAAACGAGTAAGAGTATTTGATGATTTAGATGTGGTTGTGTTAAGAGGTTTAGGGTGTGTTTTACAACAAAACAGGATACAGAATCATAGATTGGTGGTTTAGAGTGATCAACGTGAGGTTGTGGTTTGCGAATGTTTAAAACAGGACAGAAGAAAAATAGGAGCTGTGGCAGAAAATATTGGGGGTTTGTGGTGGAGGAAACGGTTGTGGTATCTCCGGTGATGGGTGTCGACAGTTGGTGGTGTTCTTGTGTGGTTTTAGGTGGTTTGGGTGGTGATGGAAGTTAAACATGGTGGTGGCTGTTATGGATATTAAGGTGATCTTAGTGGTTGAAGATGGATTCATGTTGGTAACAGAAAACGATTTTATAGATTGATGGTCGATGGTTGTTTTGGTGTTCGAGTAAATGAAGCAGAAACAGAAGATGAATTAAAGTGGTATGGTGTTGTGGTGTTTGTCGATCGATTATTAGAAGAGAGATGATGAGAAAAAAAAACTAGTGAAGATATATGTCTATATATAGATATATAGATATACAGATATACAGATAGCATGACATTGATATTAAATATTAATATGATAATGATAAAGTAACAAACAGTAATCTTTACACATAATTCAATTTTGGTCGACATGTTTTAATTATAATTATATATATAATAATAAAATACTGATAAGATAGAAAACAGAAATGAAAAGAACAAACACAGAAGAATTAATAATTCATAGTTACATGAAAATATCTCTGCCGACACTCTAATTATGTATATAATCCCGGATAGCTATATCATGTCCATTGCTAAACACTTAATGTATAAAACTGTCCCTAAAAATCCCAAATTTTATATATCTTAATTATGGCTCATCGTTTATTTTTTTTAAAATCACATAAGTTGGAATTATGTTTATCTAAATAATAATCGAATGATCAACGAGGGTTACAATTATTTAATAATTTCATTTAATATACATTATATATATAGACCCATTTAATTAACAATTTTATTACTTCATATAATATTTTACATCTTTAAATTCTAATCATTAAATCGTATTTTATTTCGAATTATCATACACACACACACACACATATATATATATATATACACACATATACATATTTATTTACAAGTAATTGTTCGTGAATCGTCGGGAATGGTCGAAGGTCAATTGAATATATGAAATAGTTCAAAAATTTTGAGACTCAACCTAACCGACTTTGCTTATCGTGTCAAAGATAATGAATCGTATCGAGAGTTTGGTTCAAAATTAGTCGAAATTTCTGGGTCATTACAGCTTACAATTACATCCTCGTTCAGTTTCATCAACAATTCTACTCGTATGCACCCGTATTCGTACTCGTACAATACACAGCTTTTAGATGTATGTACTATTGGTATATACACTCCAATGATCAGCTCTTAGCAGCCCATGCAAGTCACCTAACACATGTGGGAACCATCATTTGGCAACTAGCATGAAATATCTCATAAAATTACAAAAATATGAGTAATCATTCATGACTTATTTACATGAAAACAAAATTACACATCCTTTATATCTAATCCATATACCAACGACCAAAAACACCTACAAACACTTTCATTCTTCAATTTTCTTCATGTAAGTGATCTCTCTCAAGTTCTATCTTCAAGTTCTAAGTGTTCTTCATAAATTCTATAAGTTATAGTTTTATAAAATCAAGAACGCTTCCAAGTTTGCAAGTCTACTTCCAAGCTTTCTAATCCATTCCAAGTAATCATCTAAGATCAAGGAACCTTTGTTATTTATAGTAGGTTATCTTTCTAATTCAAGGTAATATTCATATTCAAACTTTGATTCAATTTCTATAACTATAACAATCTTATTTCGAGTGGAAATCTTACTTGAACTTGTTTTCGTGTCATGATTCTGCTTCAAGAACTTTCAACCCATCCAAGGATCCTTTGAAGCTAGATTCATTTTTCTCATTTCCAGTAGCTTTATCCAGAAAACTTGTGGTAGTAATGATGTTCATAACATCATTCGATTCATACATATAAAGCTATCTTATTCGAAGGTTTAAACTTGTAATCACTAGAACATAGTTTAGTTAATTCTAAACTTGTTCTCAAACAAAAGTTAATCCTTCTAACTTGACTTTTAAAATCAACTAAACACATGTTCTATATCTATATGATATGCTAACTTGATGATTTAAAACCGGAAAACACGAAAAACACCGTAAAATCGGATATACGCCGTTGTAGTAACACCGCGGGCTGTTTTGGGTTAGTTAATTAAAAACTATGATAAACTTTGATTTAAAAGTTGTTCTTCTGGGAAAATTATTTTTCTTATGAACATGAAACTATATCCAAAAATCATGGTTAAACTCAAAGTGGAAGTATGTTTTCTAAAATGGTCATCTAGACGTCGTTCTTTCGACTGAAATGACTACCTTTACAAAAACGACTTGTAACCTGTAATTCAGAATATAAACTTATACTTTTTTTGTATAGATTCATAAAATTAAGTTCAATATGAAACCATAGCAATTGGATTCACTCAAAACGGATTTAAAATGAAGAAGTTATGGGTAAAACAAGATTGGATATTTTTTGATTATTTTAGCTACGGGAAATGTTTAACAAATCTATACAAATCATATCCTAGCTAACTTATATTGTATTATACATGTATTCTAATATATTATGTAATCTTGGGATACCATAGACACGTATGCAAATGTTTTGACATATCATATCGACCCATGTATATATATTATTTGGAACAACCATAGACACTCTTTATGCAGTAATGTTAGAGTTAGCTATACAGGGTTGAGGTTGATTCCAAAAATATATATACTTTGAGTTGTGATCTAGCCTGAGACGTGTATACACTGGGTCGTGGATTGATTCAAGATAATATATATCAATTTATTTTCTGTACATCTAATTGTGGACAACTAGTTGTAGGTTACTAACGAGGACAGCTGACTTAATAAACTTAAAACATTAAAACGTATTAAAAATGTTGTAAATATATTTTGAACATACTTTGATATATATGTACATATTTGTTATAGGTTCGTGAATCGACCAGTGGCCAAGTCTTACTTCCCGACGAAGTAAAAATCTGTGAAAGTGAGTTATAGTCCCACTTTTAAAATCTAATATTTTTGGGATGAGAATACATGCAGGTTTTATAAATGATTTACAAAATAGACACAAGTACGTGAAACTACATTCTATGGTTGAATTATCGAAATCGAATATGCCCCTTTTTATTAAGTCTGGTAATCTAAGAATTAGGGAACAGACACCCTAATTGACGCGAATCCTGAAAATAGATCTATTGGGCCTAACAAACCCCATCCAAAGTACCGGATGCTTTAGTACTTCGAAATTTATATCATGTCCGAAGGGTGTCCCGGAATGATGGGGATATTCTTATATATGCATCTTGTTAATGTCAGTTACCAGGTGTTCACCATATGAATGATTTTTATCTCTATTTATGGGATGTATATTGAAATATGAAATCGTGTGTTCTATTGTTACGATTTGATATATATAGGTTAAACCTATAACTCACCAACATTTTTGTTGACGTTTAAAGCATGTTTATTCTCAGGTGAATATTAAGAGCTTCCGCTGTTGCATACTAAAATAAGGACAAGATTTGGAGTCCATGTTTGTACGATATTATGTAAAAACTGCATTCAAGAAACATATGTCGATGTAATATATTTCTATTGTAAACCATTATGTAATGGTCGTGTGTAAATAGTATATTTTAGATTATCATTATTTGATAATCTACGTAATGCTTTTGAAACCTTTATTGATAAAATAAAGGTTATGGTTGTTTTAAAAATGAATGCAGTCTTTGAAAAACGTCTCATATAGAGGTCAAAACCTCGCAACGAAATCAATTAATATGGAACGTTTATAATCAATATGAACGGGACATTTCAGACTGGTCGTTCAGTTCCATCGAATTCCAGAGGTTTACAGGCAGTAAAAGCCTTGTAGGAGCATCCTACACGATTTCCTGTGGAGTTAACTCCACTGCTAGACCCCGAGTTATTGTTGTTGTTTTGCATTACAGCCTGTACTGTGGCTATGTTTGCAGAAAGGAATGCACGGAAATCTTCTTCGCTCATATTCTAGTTCTGTCGAGTAGTCGGTGCCATTTCCTTCAAAAATAGCCAAAAGAGTTAAGTTAATCATATAGAATATTAGGAGTAGTCAATAGTATTTCGTAGCATAATATGAACTTATTTATAAAAGCCTTTTCTTCATATTAGCGTTTTATAATTTTAGTTCGGATAGTACCAACCCGTTAAAGTTTATACTTAATAGCTAGCGCAAAAATTAACTACTACTATCGAAATAATATTCTATCATGAAAAACTTAATTCATTAACATTTCACGCTTAAAATTTTGATACAATATTTTACAATCATACCATACCGCTATTTTACATATAGCATAAAAGTACAAGCACGTTAACATACATAAATTACAAGACATGGTAAGAGTAAATGACTTCAACTCTTTTATTCAGACTCACTTGTTTCTTCCTCCTCGGACTCGGTTCATTTTGCTAATTTCCTAGGGATAAATGGTGATCCTCTAATACGAGCCGTCCTTTTTACAAATGGTCTACAAAAACCTGGTGGCTTAGATGTTCTCGGGTTATAGTTAAAATTTAAGAAATACGGGTGTTTATTGTATATTCCGTCAGGGTATTTCATGTTAACATATAGTTCATCGGGTTTTGGATCGGGTTTCTCTATTTTAATAGATTTTTCCTTATCGTTTTCCCTTTCTTTATTAAATTGGGCTGCGGTAATTTCTATTACTTCATCGGAATCCTCATCGGGATCCGATTCATCAGAAAATTGGTAGTTTTCCCAATATTTTTCCTCCTCAGCGGAGACACCATCGACCATTTTTAACTTTGGTCCATTAGTTGAAGATTTTCTTTTATTTAACGGTTTTTCTGTGATTTTTATTATTATCCTCCTCCGAATCTTCTTCTTCCGGTTCTTCTTCTTCTTCCGGTTCTTCTTCTTCCGAAATTTGTGAATCTTCCCAAAATACATTCGACTCTTCATTGTTATTAGGTGAGTCGATAGGATTTGTACTAGAAGTAGACATCTATCATACAATAACAAGCACGTTAAGAGATTAATATATCATATAATATTTACATGTAAAAATATATAGTTTTCAACAAAAAGTGTTAAGCAATCATTTTTAAAGTAACACGGTCGAAGTCCAGACTCACTAATGCATCCTAACAACTCGATAAGACACACTAATGCAAATTTCTGGTTCTCTAAGACTAATGTTCAGATACCAACTGAAATGTCCCGTTCATATGGGTTATAAACGTTTCATATTAATTGATTTCGTTGCGAGGTTTTGACCTCTATATGAGACATTTTTCAAAGACTGCATTCGATTTTTAAAACAAACCATAACCTTTACTTTATCGATAAAGGTTTAAAAGATATAGCGTAGATTACCAAATAATGGTAATCTAAAGTACAACGTTTACACACAACCATTACATAATGGGTTACAATAATATATTACAACAATTTATTTTTCGAATGCAGTTTTTCTTTAAACATTAACATACAAGCATGCTGACTCCAAATCTTGTCCTTAATTTAGCATGCAATAGCGGAAGCTCTTAATAATCACCTGAGAATAAACATGCTTTAAACGTCAACAAAAATGTTGGTGAGTTATAGGTTTAACCTATATATTTATCAAATCGTAATAATAGACCACAAGATTTCATATTTCCATTTCTCATAAACATCCTGCATGCATATAGCAATCTGCATAAAAATTATTCATATGATGAACACCTGATAACCGACCTTAACAGGATGCATTATGAATATCCCCATCATTCCGGGACTCTCATCGGATATGATAAATCGAAGTACTAAAGCATCCGTAACTCAGATGAGGCTTGTTAGGCCAAATAGATCTATCTTTAGGATTCGCGTCAATTAGGGGTCATTTCCCTAATTCTTAGGCTACCAAGCTAAAAAGGGGCATATTCGGTTCGATAATCTAACATAGAATGTAGTTTCGATTACTTGTGTCTATTTTGTAAAACATTTATAAAACTACATGTATTCTCATCCCAAAAATATTAGATATTAAAACTGGGACTATAACTCACTTTCACGTATTTTCACTTCGTCAAAAAAATAAGACTTGGCCACGGGTCGATTCACGAACCTATAACAAATATATACATATATCAAAGTATGATGGAAATATATTCATATCATATTTTATTACGTTTTAACATTTTAAGTTGTTAAGTTAGCACTCCAATGTTAGTAGTCCACAATTAGTAGTCCACAGTTAGTATTACATCAATAAATCAATATATACATATTATCTTGAATCAATCCATGACCCAGTGTATACATGTCTCAGACTCGATCACAACTCAAAGTATATAGATTATTTTAGAATCAACCTCGACCCTCTATATGCTAACTCGAGCATTACCGCGTATAGAGTGACTTATGATTATTCCAAATAATATATATAGATGACGTCGATATGATATGTCAAACATTGTATACGTGTCTATGGTCTATCAAGATTACATAATATATGTTAGACTACATGTATAATACAATATAAGTTAGTTAAGTTATAGTTAGTATGGATTTGTTAAAAAATTTCACGTAGCTAAAATAAGTAAAATTATCCAATTTTGCTTTACCCATTATTTCTTCGTTACAAATTCATTTTGAGTGAATCAAATTGCTATGGTTTCGTATTAAACTTAAATTTATGAAAATAAACAAAAAAAGTGATGGTTTGTAGTCAAAGTTAAAGGTTACAAGTCATTTTTGTAAGAGGTAGTCATTTCAGTCGAAAGAATGACATCTTGATGACCATTTTTAAAAACGTACTTCCACTTTGAGTTTAACCATGATTTTTGGATATAGTATCATGTTCATATGAAATATCATTTTTCCAGAAAATAAACTTCAAATTCAAAGACTAAGATAGTTTTTATTTTTCCAACCCAAAACAGCCCCCGGTTTTACTACTACGGCATATGTCCGGTTTTACGGTGTTCTTCGTGTTTCCAGGTTTTAAATCATTAAGTTAGCATATCATATAGATATAGAACATGTATTTAGTTGATTTTAAAAGTTTAGTTAGAAGGATTAACTTTGTTTGCGAACAAATTTAAAATTACTAAACTATGTTCTAGTGATTACAAGTTTAAATATTCTAATAAGATAGTTATATATATATATATATATATATATATATATATATATATATATATATATATATATATATATATATATATATATATATATATATATATATATATATATATATATATGAATCGAATGATGTTATGAACATCATTACTACCTCAAGTATAGTAGGTAAACCTACTGGAAATGATGAGAAATTAACTTGAGCTTCAAAGGATCTTTGATGGCTTGGAAGTTCTTGAAGCAGAATCATGACACGAAAACAATTTCAAGTAAGATTACTACTCGAATTAAGATAGTTTATAGTTATAGAAATCAAATCAAAGTTTGAATATGAATATTACCTTGAATAAGAAAGATAACCTACTGTAAATAACAAAGGTTTCTTGATCTTAGATGATTACTTGGAATGGATTTGAAAGCTTAGAAGTAATCTTGTAACCATGGAAGTGTTCTTGAAGTTTACTTGAGTGATTGTTTTGTATGTTATTTTAGGTTAACTAGCTTGAACTAGATTGAGCTAGATTATGAAGAAAATGATGAAGAACACTTAGAACAATGAGAGAAAACTTGAGAGAGAGTAGTTTGATTCAAGAAAATTGAAATTAGAATGTGTTTGTGTGAGTGCCAAAAAACATGAATCAAGGCCTTGTCATATAGGCTCCATTAATTTGGTTTTTAGTGTAATCATTCATGCTAGTTTCCAAATGATGGTTCCCACATGTTTGATGACTCATTAAGACTGCTAAGAGCTGATAATTGAAGTGTATATACCAATAGTATGTACATCTAAGAGCTGGGTATAATACGAGTACGAATACTGACTAACTACGAGTAGAATTGTTGATGAAAATGAATGGGAATGAAATTGTAACCAACTTTGATAAGTATGAGTGTTTTGATATGTGTCTTGAAGTCTTCCAAAAGTGTATTAATACATCTTAATATACTACATGTATATACATTTTAACTGAGTCATTAAGTCATCGTTAGTCGTTACATGTAAGTGTTGTTTCGAAACCTTTAAGTTAACGATCTTCTTAAATGTAATTAATCCATTGTTATTATACTTAAATGAGATGTTAAATTGTTATGGTAACATGATAACATGGTGTATGAATATATCTTAATATCATCTATATATGTTAAAATACTATTACAATGATAATCGTTACATATATATATTGTTTCGAAATTCTTAAGTTAGTAGTCTCATTTTGTGTATATAACTCATTGTTAAAATGCTTAGTGAAATACTTACATCTCATAATATCATGTTATATATATATATATATATATATATATATATATATATATATATATATATATATATATATATATATCCACATATGTATCATCATGTCATTTTTACAAGTTTTAACGTTCGTGAATCACCGGTCAAATTGGGTGGTCAATTGTCTACATAAAACTCATTTCAATTAATCAAGTCTTAACAAGTTTGATTGCTTAACATGTTAGAAACATTTAATCATGTAAATATGAATCTCATATAATATATAATCATGGAAAAAATTCGGGTCACTACAGTAGATACCCGTTAAATAAATTTCGTCCCGAAATTTTAAGCAGTTGGAGGTGTTGACGCATCATCTGGAAATAAGTGCAGGTATTTCTTCTTCATTTGATCTTCACGTTCTCTGGTGAACTCAGATCCTCTATGAGCATTCCATTGAACCTTAACGATTGGTATTTTATTTTGCTTAAGTCCTTTAACCTCACGATCCATTATTTCGACGGGTTCTTCAACGAATTGTAGTTTTTAGTTGATCTTAATTTCGTCCAAAGGAATAGTGAGATCTTCTTTAGCTAAACATTTCTTCAGATTCGAGACTTAAAAGGTATTATGTACGCCAGCTAATTGTTGAGGTAATTCAAGTCGATAAGCCACTGGTCTAACACGATCAATAATTTTGAATGGACCAATGCATCTCGGGTTTAGTTTCCCCCGTTTTCCAAAAGGAACAACACCTTTCCAAGGTGATACCTTAAGCATGACCATGTCACCGATTTCAAATTCTATATCTTTTCTTTTAAGGTACGTGTAGCTCATTTGTCGACTTTGGGCGGTTTTCAACCGTTGTTGAATTTGAATGATTTTCTCGGTAATTTCTTAGATAATCTTAGTAGTTTCTTGGTTTTCAACCATATCTTTTAATCCGTTCATCGAAACCATACGATATCTAAATGAAAAGTTATTAATTTTTCCCCAGCATTTCAACGACGTGCATATTATATACCTTATCTCAGTAGCATATGTATCAAATTGGTGATTTATCATAAACTATTTAACGAAGAAATTAAGCATACAAGCATGCATAATCATATATACTCAAGCACTAGTCAGAGATACACTATTAATATATAAAAGATAATATATGAATGCTCACGTATCAATATTGAGATTCAATATTGCAGGAAAGTACGTACACACAACGGAGATGATAAACACTTGGTTGACCTCACGAGCTATACCCCCGAATCATACCCATAACTCTATAGCTATAACCCATAATTTTCTTAGCTCTATTCCGCTCGAAAAACCCGTTTGGAAATACTCGCTCATGACCTCGTCGTAATATTTTATGTAGACCACTTAATAATGATAATAATACTAATAATACTAATATTAATAAGATTAATAATATTTAATATTATTAATTATTAATCTTAATAATAATAATAATGTAAATAATAATATAAATATAAAAAACAGAGGGAGAATATCAGTGTATGTGTGTGTGTCGAATGAACTGAATTCGTCGAGTTTTATAGATGTGGCCTGTCCAGCCATCCCATGCAATCGCATGGTTTCTTAGGCATATGGCCATGCGATCGCATGGCCCTCCTGTCCTACACTCACTCGAATTAAAATGTGGACTGCTGACAGTTTTAATAATATTATATATAAATATATATTTAATTTATGTAATTATATATATATATAAATATATATATATATATATATATATATATATAAATATATATATATATATATATATATATATATATATATATATATATATATATATATATATATATATATATATATATATATATATATATATATATATATATATAATATTATATTCTAGTGCATAGCTAAAATGTAAAATTCGTTCCGGACTTGTACGTTGGAAAACGATTTATGTCCCGATTCCAGTTTTTTGAACGTCCTTTCGTACGCTAAGAAAACTAGCACTTAACGTTTCGTGACTCGTACCCTTGTCACAATATAGACTTAGATTTTCAATAAACTATATCCCTCGAAATGTAACTTGAACGTTCGAGCGTTTTGGTCATTTGCTTCTATAAATCGACGTCTTGTTATATATACATATGCATATATATATATATATATATATATATATATATATATATATATATATATATATATATATATATATATATATGTACATATATATATACATATATATATACATATATATATATATATATAATAGTTTTATTTTAACTCAAAACGTTTTATAACTAAATTAATATTAAATTTTATTACATTGTAAAAAAATATATATATATATATATATATATATATATATATATATATATATATATATTGTCATTTCAAAATATAAATTTGAAATATTTATTTAACAAAATAATACATAGTTTTTCAAAACTAATTATATTTCAAAGTTCATTATAAAAATCGTTTTAAATAATAGGAATTATTATATCATATAACGTTTATATTTTTAAAACTTATATTTAATATAATTCATTCATGCACCAAACTTTCATAAGTTCAATTAACTTGTCTAAACATCAATCAAATCAATAATCAAATACTATTATCGTTTAATAATAATTAAAAATATATATATAAACACGTTTTTAATTACACGTTGCAAGTTATCTATTTAATAATCCAACATATTTTATATATATTCAAAGTATGTTATTTAAACAAAAATATTTTAATAATTAAATTCTATTGTATCGAAAAATATTTTCGTACGTTTAAAACTAAATCAGATAATATTATAAAGTTCAGTTTTTCAAACTAATTGTATACGAAATCAAAGGTTTTAATAATAGATATTTGTATATCATAAAACGTTTTCATAAAATACAATTATATAATTTATAATGGTTACCATTTTCTAACTTACAGTTTATTCGTAAAACGTAGGGTTAACTCCAGAGGATGATCAGACGTGTGAAATCATTTTAATGCAACATATCCAATTATTTCACATGCTAACATTCAATAACTAAATTATCTACATTCCAAGTTTTAACTATTATAAAAGTTAAATAATTAACATATCAAAAGTCACAAAAAATATTATTGTAAAGCATGTATCGGAGATCAAACAGGAATCTCCACTAACCCTTGTCTAGTTCCTGATAATTGACACTTTGTTCTCATTTGTAAAGCACTTTACTAATTATTTCGAATATCGTTAAAAAGGACAGATTTCTTTAAATCACAGTGGACCTCACAACAGAGACCCATAATCATATCAGAATGTATCTGATAATTCAACCATTTAATATTATCTTTTAATTCCTTCGATAAATATATTAATCATATATTGAAACAAATACGTTCATGTAAAGTATTATACATCTAATACTTTGTTAACGTTTTCAAGTTATAAAATATATATATATATATATATATATATATATATATATATATATATATATATATATATATATATATATATATATATATATATATATATATAAATACATCTATATATACATATTCATATATACATAAATGTTTGTGAATCATCGAGCACAGTCAAAGGGTAATTGATTACATGAAAGTAGTTCAAAAATTTTTGAGAGTCAACATTATAGACTTTGCTTATCATGTCGAAAACATATAAAGATTAAGTTTAAATTTGGTCGAAAATTTCTCGGTCGTCACATAAGCACCTCGTAGGTTGAGGCGAGGTTCGTCAAACCTAACGGTATCATCCCTATAAGTCGAGCTTACGTAAAGTAATTAAAATAATCAAGCTAAGGGATTTCTGATCTGAACTCATATGTATATCGTCTAGTTACTCGTGCCTAATATATATAACATTTGTAAAAAGCATGTTATCTCAGCCCTGTAAAAGTTGTAGGGACTATAGACTCACCTTAGCAAAAGCACTGAAATCTCTTAGTAAAATCATACTGTAGTCGAATAATCACGACTGAACAACGCAACCTAGTCAAATAAGTCACCTTAAGTATACATATAGGTCACACTATGTCAA
The DNA here is from genome assembly GCF_046630445.1 of Rutidosis leptorrhynchoides. NCBI lineage: Eukaryota > Viridiplantae > Streptophyta > Magnoliopsida > Asterales > Asteraceae > Rutidosis > Rutidosis leptorrhynchoides. The sequence continues at coordinate 253,831,536 of NC_092342.1, read as the reverse complement.
CCTGTTAGTCCCTAAAACATGAATATGTATGAATATTGATGAACATGGTATGAATGTTGAGAGAATAAGTCAAATGGTCAACATCTTTATTACATACAAAGGGCTCAAATGGTGCAAGCATTGACAATGGGAGCGTTGAGGTCCTATATATAGCCTCATATATAGGACCCTCAATACAAGGTTAGGAAACACAATCTGGCTCATTTCAGGATGTCAACAATCTCCCCCTATGAGATAGATTGTGTTTCAAAAATTGCTCCCTGTCAAAATTACATATAAAAGTACATATAAAATTACATAAAAGGAATCACTAGAGCTAACTAACTAACTCCTTTATGAATCGAGTATGTGCCTTCAAATTTTGAATCCCAGACGAAGTCTTCGTCTTGATTCTTCAACGGTCTTGTCAGAGTGGTGCACAGCGGAATGAATTATTAAATCACCAACTTTGTCACTATCGATCACTATCGAGTAACCTCCCCCTTGACTTAGTTGTGATACCTTGAAGCTTTCATAAACATCTACCTTTGTCGATCGCTAGACAACAATCTCCTCCCTAGATATCCGTTGTGAATAGCTTGTAGAATTAGCTTGATTTGAGATGAAATATCGAAACTCTAGAAGCTCCCTCCTGAAATTACACGGGATCTTTCTTTCAATGTATCGATTAATTGCTATTAGCATTTATCAACTTCAGCCTTTGTCGATTGTTAGACAACAATCTCCTCCCTAGATATCCGTTGAATGCTATTGGTTTATATAGCACGATTCGAATAACTCCCTATATGATGTAGGATCTTCTTTGAATCTCTAGCTCCCCCCAATCAAACAATTCTTTCTTTAAACTCGAGTCTTGCAACGTACATATGCAAGAGTCATAATCGAAGCATCACTTCATGTGTAAAGAACACTTCGAACTCTTGTAAGCACCTCCTTGGCATCGATTACGAGCAAAACCCTTTTAAAATTAAAACGAAACCCTCTTGGAAGATGTTTCATCATTACGGATGTTTTGGCGTTGATTGCGAGCAAAACCATCTGAAAAGTACATACGAAACCCTCTTGGAAGATGTTTCATCATTACAGATGTTTTGACGTTGATTGCGAGCAAAACCCTCTAAAAATACATACAAAACCCTCTTGGAAGATGTTTCATCATTATCATTACAGATATTTTGGCGTTGATTGCGAGCAAAACCCTCTGAAAATTACATACGAAACCCTCTTGGAAGATGTTTCAACTTTCTCGATCATTACAAATGTTTTATAGCCAGAAAGAGTGCTTTGACTTTGTGTTTGAAGACCGAGTTCCATACGGAGTGTATGGAAGTCATTATCTGAAGCGTGAGTCCTATACTGAGTGTATAGAAGTCATTATATGAAGCGCGAGTCCAATACTGAGTGTATTGAAATCATGATATGAAGTCCGAGTCCGGTACTGAGTTGCACAGAAGTCATTATCGAACATCAACCATATTGCATTTCTCCCCCAAAATGATGAATTTGTTGCAAAAAGACATCATTTTTAATTGGTTGATGTTATCGGAGAGGATTCGGTAATTGAATCATCAAATCTGTTAGTCGTTGTAAAGTGACTGTTAACACCTCAACCGAATTTGGTTAAGAATCCACCACCAAATACAATCCCACCGAATATTTTAACCTATTTATCATTAGGTCACAAAACTAAGACTTGTGAATCAGGTTTGGTTATAAAATATAATTGTTTGAATGAGTTCACCTAAAACCATGAGTCCACCAAATTTTATTAAATGAAGTTGTTTGGGCCCGGGAGTCACATGCCCATCATTACAGATAACTTTTAAGTTGTATATGGGCCATTAAAACTGTTCATGGATTGGCTTCATGTTTCATCAATTTAAGTAGGTTTGTATATGGGCCATTAAATGCACTACAAGCCCACTGAATTTTGAATTTCAATTTGACCCGGTACATCTCAAAAACCACTATTGGTTACTGCTTAGTTGTTTTTAGATGGGTCCCACGTGAAAATTGCATGTAGAAGAGTACCCTTCCACTAAACCCACGTTGTGACAACCCGGAAATTTCCGACCAAATTTAAACTTCAATCTTTATATTATTCCGAAACGACAAGCAAAGTTGTAAAGTTGAGTTTTAAAATTTTTGAACTATTTCATGAAATCATTTGACCTTTGATTACTCCCAACGATTTACGAACAACTGTGTGTAAATAGATGTATATATATATATATATATATATATATATATATATATATATATATATATATATAAACCAAAGTATATATATAATGATTTGAAATAATACAATTTATTCATTAGAATTAAAAATATAAAATAAGATATAGAATAAATAAAATACTATTAAAATAAAAATATATATAGATGTATATATATATATACATATATATATATATATATATATACATATATATACATATAAATAGATATATATATACATATATATACATATATATAGATATATATATATATATACATATATATATATATATATATATATACATATATATATATATATATACATATATATATATATATATATATATACATATATATATATATATATATATACATATATATATATATATATATATATATATATATATATATGAACATGATTTCTATAATTGGTGACTATAGTTATATTGTAATATATAAAAATGTATAAGTATTAAATATAAAAGATATGTTAAAATTTACATAATTAATAAATTATAATATTAAAACATTAAAAGTAAATACAAGATAAGAATATAGTTGTTGTAGTAATATAATTATCACTTTCATTATTATTATTAAAGTCAATATTAATATTTGTATTATTAATATTATATAATACATAAATATAAAAATTGAAACATAAAACTTGTTATATGTTAAACCTTAATTGTATTATCATTAGATATTATTATTATTAAATACACTATTATTATTTTTTATCATTAATAAACTTATTATCATTTTATGATTTTTGTATCATTATTACTTATTATTATTATTGATATAATTATTACTATTATTATTACAATATTTATTAATTATTAATATTAATTTAAATAATAAAAAAAAGTCAAGAACTAGTACCTTTCCATTGCACATCTTAATCCAACTTTTTCAAATTTTGTTTTCTGTCTGTAATCTATTAGGTGTCCACTTCAATTCCATTAGAAAACAAGAATTAATCTGTATAAATGATCTCCTACAATTAGTAAGAGAATTACAAACCAAAAACTTAGAAAATAAGCTCGTATCCTATGTTCTTCACCTTTTTAAACATATTTTGATTTCGAATGAATTTCAAAATGTAATAATACAGTCTTGTTAGGAATCGTCTATCTAAACTATCTGTAAGTTTCAATCCTCAATTCTTTCTATTAATTTCTAATTTGAGAGTCAAAGTTTTGGTTTTCAAAGTCAACTAAGTGTTCTTGAATCAAATTCGAGTTTGTTTTGATATCTCCAGTTAATTTGATGATCCATAAAGATTATAGGAATGATTTACAACACAATTCATGTTGTAATCATAACCTATAACACTCTTAATCTAAAAATCAATTTTTGAGTTCTTGAGTTCTTCACAGGGATATGCAGTAACATGAATTTGAAACAAATTTCAAAAACTAAAAATGTAGAGTTGTTAGGAATCATTTACTTAAACTTCCTGCAAAATCCCAAATTCCAATTCTTGATAACGAATTCGAATTCGCGAGTCAAAGTTAATTTGTCAAAAGTCAACTATTTTGTTCTTGGAGAAATTAGAGCTTGTTTTGATATTTTAAGTTCAATTGATGATTCCAATAGTTTTTAGGAATGATTTGTAACTAATTTCGTGTTGTAAGAATTGTCCAAAACGTATTCGAAATGGAAGAACATTTTTTTTTTACCTACTAGCTTCAACAGTAGGCTCAAATTCAGTTTTTTTTTTTGAATTTTCTTAATTACAAGAACACTTTTTTTGTTTTGTTTCATGTTTGTTTAGAAGTCCTAAAACCATTTTGATGATTGACTATTAAGAATGAAGTTGTTTGATTGTTTAGATTTTGGTGAAGAAGATGAAGTGGGTTGAAACATGTAATAGATAAGTATTTGGGTTTGTATTATAAATCAGAAAAACTGAAATGGAGGAATGGTTAAGGGCGTTGATGAGTGAGCGAGAGGTCTCGGGTTCGAGCCCGGCTTGGTGCAATCTTTTTAAAACTGACTCCTAAGGTAGTTTTATACTTTTAAAAATTATTATTATTATTAGTATTATTATTATTATTATTATTATTATTATTATTATTATTATTATTATTATTATTACTATTATTATTATTATTGTTATTATTGTTCTTGTTATTATTATGAGTATTATTATTAGTATTGTTAAGATTATGGTTGATATACTTAAGTAATATAGTTATAACTACTAATATTATCATAGTTATAAGTATTAAAGTTATTATTATTATTATTATTATTATTATTATTATTATTATTATTATTATTATTATTATTATTATTATTATTATTATTATTATTATTATTATTATTATTATTATTATTATTATTATAAGTGTGACTAATTACTAACATCATTACTATTATTTTTATAATTTTAGTATTAATATTCTTATTATGATTACGATTATTATTATTATGAACCTAATAAAATTAATTACCATATTGATTAATATTAAAACTAGTATCATTATAAATATTAGAATTATCATTATAAACATAAGTATTATTAATAATATCATTAGTAGTAATAAAATGGTTAAAATTATTATTATTATTAAGTATTAAGTATTATTATCAAAATGATTATTACCCTCATTACTAAATTTTTTATTTTATTAAAAACTACTATAATTATCATTATTATAATATTTAGTATTTAAACTATCATTAACAGTAAAGATTAATATTTTTATAGTTATTATTATACCATTACATTTACCCCTAAGATTAATAACATTATTATTTTTATTAGTAATAACAAGTATTAACATTTTTACCATTACAAATATTAATTTAAGTATTATTATAATTACTAGTTTCAACAAACAAATGATATACATATAAAAATATATTTAACATACATAACTTAACTATATTAATGCTTTTTATATACAAAAAGAATACACTTAATGAAATAATGAAAAATATATATAAGTTAATAATATAAAAGTTAAATCACTAATAATAATATATATTTGTTCGATTACGATTATATGTTTTAATATATATAATTGATATAGGTTCGTGAATCCGAGGCCAACCCTGCATTGTTCAGTTGTTCAATATCATCATGTGTATTTTTACTACAAAATACAGCATTGTGAGTTTCATTCGCCTTTTTACCCTTTTATATTTTTGAGCTGAGAATACATGCACAATTTTTATAAATGTTTTATGAAATAGACACAATTAATCGAAACTACATTATATGGTTGAATGATCGAAGCCGAATATGCCCCTTTTTGCTTGGTAACCTAAGAATTAGGGAACATCACTAATTTTGAGAATTAGTGCACGCCTAATTGACGTGAATCCTAAAGATAGATCTATTGGGCCTAACGAACCCCATCCAAAGTACCAGATGCTTTAGTACTTCGATGTTGTTTTTATCATGTCCGAAGGATTTTCCGGAATGATAGGGGATATTATTATATGCATCTTGTTAATGTCGGTTACCTGGTGTTCAATCCATATGTATGATTTTTGTCTCTATGCATGGGACGTATTTTTATGAGAACTGGAAATGAAATTCTTGTGGTCTATTAAAATGATGAAAATGAATGATTATAATAAACTAATGAACTCACCAACCTTTTGGTTGACACTTTAAAGCATGTTTATTCTCAGGTATGAAAGAAATCTTCCGCTGTGCATTTGCTCATATTAGAGATATTACTTGGAGTCATTCATGACATATTTCCAAAGACGTTGCATTCGAGTCATTGAGTTCATCAAGATTATTATTAAGTCAATTATAGTTGAATATATTATGAAATGGTATGCATGCCGTCAACTTTCGATGTAATGAAAGATTGTCTTTTCAAAAACGAATGCAATGTTTGTAAAATGTATCATATAGAGGTCAAGTACCTCGCGATGTAACCAAATGTAATGTATTTGTCCTTATGGATTAGGACGGGTCGTCTCATGTGGTATCAGAGCGGTAGTCTTAGCGAACCAGGTCTTGCACTAGTGTGTCTAACTAGTAGTTGTATAGATGCATTAGTGAGTCTGGACTTCGACCGTGTCTGCATGTCAAAAGTTTTTCTTATCATTTAGTGTCGAAAATTATTTGCTTATCATCCTTAAAGTCTAGACACATCTTACTGCCTCTATTGCATAGACTGTGTATATAGAAATTCATATCTTAGCGTATCTGTTATTGTTACCTTTGCCTGACAGCTTCCGTAGATTTCTTCGTAACTTATGGGATTTTAGTATTATATATTCATATGTAAATTATGTATTGCAGGGTACTAATCTACATCCTATAATCTATTTCTTATCGAAAATCCTTCATCTGATCGTACGAGATGAATCTCTCAACCAGTTCGAGTCCCTCAGATTTCGATAGCTATTCCGACAGCTATTCCGACATGGATATTCACCTAAGCTCTGAAAATGGTGTCACCAGAATGAATCAATCAATCAGTCATCCCCAATTCATCTGATGAGTTCGTAGCCTCCTCAATCATTGGAGACAAGAAGAAGGTGATCCCTTCCATCCACCAACTGAATTCACCTCTTGGCGAAGAACCTGGAGCACTTACCGGCGAACCAGTCCGAAACACCATTTTCACCCTCATTTCCTGAATACCTCACTACGAGTATATTCTATCTAAAATTCTAAACCTTATTCATCCATTCACTCCGACCGACAATCATCCCGAAATAATAGAAGAAGTCAACGAACTTCGCGCTCGAGTAATCCATTTGGAGAATATGGTGCAAAATTTACCAGCTTCAGCAACATCACCAGCACCAACAGTACCATCAGTAACAGCACCAGTACCATCAACAATCCATGCCTCAACATCTCATTCTGTACGTCGAGCATAATCTTCGTTTTACACCTTGTTCTACATCGATTAATTTTCGTTCTATGAATCGTTCTATATCATTTATCTTCACGGAACATGGCGAATATGTAATCTCTAAAGTCTTAGAGATTAGCTATTCTAGCTCAAACCGAAAAGTAAATGAGATTAATATCATATTAATTCATTAAATCCATGATTAAATCTGAAGAAAATATATATGTAAGTATATAATTTCATAAAGATTGTAATTAAAAATTCTTTCGTACAAACTGTTAATGTTGAAAATATTTTAACGGGTAGGTAATACCCGAGGAATATTTACATTTCACATTAATAAGTTACACTGTACATTCTTCGAATCTGATTCAATAGTCATTTACTATCCTACTTACATCCACAGATATACGTATCCGTTCACCACAGAATAATCAATTTCATTCAATTTATATTTGGATTTTGACCTATCAGAATCCAACAAGTGGCATAATGAAGAAAACATTGGAAAAAATAAAATTTGTTAGAAACAAACAATTTAACTATGAGAAGAATTTTGTTAAGAATCCACGCTAACTGTTCCTAGCTAACTGTTCCTAGCTAACTATTTACATTTTATTATCGCAATTTATTTATCGCAGTTTATTTATCGCAATTTAATTATCGCAATTTGAAAGGACCCGTTTATATACATTATAAACGATTCACAATAGTTGATTACATCGCGAGGTATTTGACCTCTATATGATACGTTTTACAAACATTGCATTCGTTTTTAAAAGACAAACTTTCTTTACATCAAAAAATTGACGGCATGCATACCATTTCATATTACATTCAACTATAATTGAGTTAATATTAATCTTGATGAACTTAATGACTCGAATGCAACGTCTTTCAAAGTATGTCATGAATGACTCCAGGTAATATCCTTAAAATGAGCTAATGCACAGCGGAAGATTTCTTTAATACCTGAGAATAAACATGCTTTAAAGTGTCAACCAAAAGGTTGGTGAGTTCATTAGTTTATCATAATCAATCATTTCCGTAATAGTAATAGACCACAAGATTTCAGTTTCCATAAATATCCGTACACTCGCAAGTGTTTAAAAGTATTCTATAAGTTGTAGGCACCCGGTAACAAGCCTTAACGTTCATGTTTTACCCTTTGAAGTACACCAGATCAGGTGTGTTTAAAATAACCTCGAAGTACTAAAGCATTCCATAGTCAAGATGGGGTTTGTCAGGCCCAATAGATCTATCTTTAGGATTCGCGCCTACCTTACATAGATAAGTAGTTTAATGTTACCAAGCTAAGGGTATATTTCTGGTTTAAACCAACATAGAATTAGTTTTAGTACGTGTGCCTACTTCGTAAAACATTAATAAAACAGCGCATGTATTCTCAGTCCAAAAATATATATTGCAAAAGCAATTAAAAGGGAGCAAATGAAACTCACAATACTTTATTTCGTAGCAATTATGTATATGACGGCACTGAACAAGTGCAGGGTTTGTCTCGGATTCACGAACGTATCAATATTGTGATTCAATATTGCAGGAAAGTACGTAGACGCAACGAAAATGATAAACGTTAGGTTGACCTCACGAGCAATACCCTCGATCAATACCCATAACCTCCATAGCTATAACCCATAATTTCCTTAGCTCTATCCCGTTTGAAAACTTATTTTGAAATCGTCTGAGTATAACTCCGTCGTAGTATTTTATGTATACTAATAATATCTTGAAATAATACAAAGAAAATATATATATGTAATTCGATTGAGAGAGTTTAAAGAAATATATTTTCAAGTTTCTATGAAATAATGAAACCTATTGAATTCTATTTATAATAGATTTTTGAATTATTAAAGTAAATTATTAAAGTATGAATTATTAAAGTGAATTATTAAAGTGAATTATTAAAGTGAATTATTAAAGTATGAATTATTAAAGTGAATTATTAAAGTGAATTAATAAAGTATGAATTATTAAAGTGAATTATTAAAGTGAATTATTAAAGTATGAATTATTACAGTGAATTATTAAAGTATGAATTATTAAAGTGAATTATTAAAGTATGAATTATTAAAGTTAAAGTAAAATAAAAGTAAAGTAAAGGTAAAGTTAAAGTATAGTAAAAGTATAAAACTATATACGTATAATACGCGTATAAATATATATAATATTAATTTAAATCATTATATATATTTAATAAAATAAAATATAAATATCGTTATCTTTATCATACTGGTTAAGTAATGAGTTGTCAAGAGTGGTTTTAGATATTTATAAAAGATATATACGTTTTAATAATAAAGTTCTTTTTAAACTGAAAACGTTTTTTGTACTTTTGAAACTAAATCAAATAAATATGATAATTTTGTTTTCCAAAACTAAATATATTTAAGAATCATTTTGTTAAAAGGTTAAAATAATGAAAATCGTTATATCACAAAACATTTTAGAAAAGTAGAATTATATATATACATAATAGGTTTCAAGTTTTTAAATTACAGACTGTTGGTGAAGCATGAGATAAAGTCCAAAGGTTAAATAAACGTATGAAATCATCTTAGTGAAAAATATCGAGTTACTTAACTTGTCGATATCCAACATCTAAGTTATTTACACTCCACGTTCTTATTTTCATATTAAATAAAATGAAAGTTAACATAGTTATCTTATCAAGGTCACGAGAAAAATATTATAAAACATGCCTTGGAAATTAAACAGGAATTTCCACTAACCCTTGTCTAGTTCCCGTTAATTGACACATTTGTTCTTATTTATAAATCACTTTACCATTTTCTGAATGTTGTCAAAAAGAATAGATTTCTTAAATCACAGTGGACCTCATAACATAGGCCCGTAATCATATCATAATGTATCTGATAATTCAATCATTTGATATTATCTCTTAATTCTGTCGATAAATATATCAAAACAGATACGTTCATGTAAAGTATCATATATCTAATACTTTGTTAATATTTTCAGTTAATATTATATATTATATGCACATATCTATATACTCATAATTGTTAGTGAATCGTCGAACACGGTCAAAGGGTAATTGATTACATGAATGTAGTTCCAAACTTTTTGAGATTCAACATTACAAATTCTGCTTATCGTGTCGAAAACATATAAAGGTTAAGTTTAAATTTGGTCGGAAATTTTCGGGTCTTCACAGTACCTACCCGTTAAAGAAATTTCGTCCCGAAATTTGATCGAGGTCGTCATGGCTAACAATAAGAATGTTATTATGATGAATATAAGTTGATTCATAGGGTTTTATCATGATTGAGAAATATGGATAAAATAATTCGATTACTCGAAACGTATGAGTGAAGCTATCGTAAAAGAGTGAAATGAGAAAATAGGGATTCGTCTTATCTTTTGACGTCATCACAGTTGATCTCCGAATTAAAGAAAATCTTTGTAATCTATATAGGATTTGATTCTTCGGTGATTAAGGAAATTATGATCCTCTTCGATTTAATGCGATGATTCATCTCTATTTTTCTGTCGGATATTTCACTATAAATCTATCTCCTTCATTTCCTTTTAATTCACACCTTCTATTCTTTCTCCCTTAATTCTTACTTTAAAATTATTCGTCAATATGCTTCATCCAGTGCTGATTCTCGATATACTCCTCACTTTCATATTTGTCGTTCTTCTTTTTCATCTACCTCCGAAAGAATCTATTTACTTCTACTATACTCTTGGTTTTATAGTGTTTTTAGTTCTCCCGTGTCTTTATATGGCTATATGCATCGATATATACGGTTTATAGTTTCTGGGTTGTTGTTGGGTTTTATATCTTCCCTTATATGTCGATGTCCCTGCTTCTGTCTTCTATAATCAATGTCATCCCCAATTAATGCTCTCTTTTATTTGCTGCGATTTATACCCCAATTTCTATTTCAGAGTTTTGTCCTTTCGTTTCTTCTTCTTGCGATTAAGCACCGCTTGTAATGGTCCAGAATTCGCATATATGAATTTTGGAATGAACATTGTTAATGTTCTAAGAAGTAAATTGTAATGGCACGATATTGACTTGTCAAATTACTAGAATACCTCGGAAAAGGCCGAATCATCAAGAAATATTTTCTTGATATTTTAGGTTAAAGAGAATACAAGAGTCGTGTAACATAGCACATGATGACGTTATGATTTGTGAATCATCACGTTCCATTTAGAAACTCAACATGACTTACTGTAATATAATTACGTTGATCAAGTGTCATTATATTATACTAGTTCATGCTTCGGTTCCTAACACTACTTCAAAAATATTCCTATTTTAAATTCGAAAGTTTCAGAATTTAGAAACTAAAATAGTTTCTTTTATGATGTAATACAGACAACACGAAGAGGTAAATGATTTCAGATAAGAATAATTATGGAAATATCTTCAGAAATATGGAGGATATTTATAATGAAAGATACGATGATATCTTAAAATTTCTAATATAAGAGGATGATGAAGAATATTGTCCGTAAGGGTTTAGAGTCAGGAGCAAGGTATTCGATAATGACTTCAGCAGACACGGAATCATTTGGATTCTTTGAAGGTAGATTTCGTCCTTGTGATTTATCCACAACCTTCTTCATGGTTTGCTCAATCCGTATTTTTCAGTACCAAATCTTCTCTTTATAGTTTTTGCTGCTTCATCAGTATTTCGAGAACTAGTTCGCAGTTTAGGGTGTTTTTCAGAAACTTCACATTCAAAGTATATAAGTCCAGAAGATAGACACATATAATTGTTGGCGTAGACATTCTGCGAGATTTCAAAATACTGATTGCTAATTTCCGATGATTCGTATGACAATTCTCGTTACAAGATGCAGATGAGTAAATGATGGGGTTTTGATAAATATAAAGATTTTTTGAAAAGTCAAAGATCAATGAAGTTGTTTATAAGTTTACTGCTAATGTGGCAAGATATGAAAGGTTCCCCGGTAATAATGATGAAGGGGTAATCATTATAATAAGGCTTATTCGATTGAACAATTGAAGTTAGTTTACTGGAGCTGTGACAAAACCGTCTATTTTTAGAAGGGATTGAAAAGTTATTTTAGCTAGTAAATGAAAAAAGGTCTGACATGGATACATGTTAAATTATGACTTTGGTTTCAAGAGTTTTTCAGGTACGTAACTGTGGATAACATGTGGTTGGATCATCATCTCGATTGTTCATTATTTGAAGTGTCTTCAGGTATTTCGAAGGGCTTGAACACAGATTATAATCGTTAATATACATACGATGTTCTAACACAGTTTTGAAGTTAAAGTATAGCTTTGAAAGATGTAAGAATCTAAGAGTGATGATACCGGTTATAACTTGAATTGAATTCGGCGATTTCAAAATCAGAATATGTAATTAGATTTTTGAATGAGTATGGTTGTTTTGATTTCTATAAAAGAATGTATATTGTTGTGAAAGTAGGGAGTATAATGGATGATTTGCTGAATCAGATTCCAAGAATGTAACATATTAATTGTGAATTTATATATCTCTCGAGTATTACCTACCCGTTAAAAAAATGTCACAATTAATATTTTGTATAAAAGAATTTTATTACAGTCTTTATGGAAATATATGTGTATATTTCTTCAGATGTAATATAGATTTAATGAGTTAATATTAAATTAAACTCACTTGATTTATGGTTAAGGCTAGGATAGATAATTTCTAAACTTTAGAAATTACATATTCGTTGTAGAATGTTTTCCCAATGAAGTTATGAATCAATACTTCATCGTTGTGGTATTCCTTAGTATCTACAGGGCGTATGACGTCGATGCTCATGGGACAGATTGTGAAGTTGAGATTTGCGATGCGGTTGTTGTTGGTGGTGGTAATGGTACTATTGATGTTGTTGATGGTGGTACTGGTTATGTTGCTGGTGCTGCTGCTGGTGTTTGTAACCTTTGCACCATATTCTCCAAAGCCACTACCCGAGTGCGAAGCTCGTTGACTTCTTCTATTACACCGGGGAAATTGTCGGTTCGGACGAGCGGATAAATAAGATCTAGAATTTGGTGTAGTATATAATCATGATGAGATACTCTGGAAATGAGAGAGAAAATGGTGTTTTGAACAGGTTCGCCGGTAAGTGCAACAGGTTCATTGCCTAGAGGGCAATGGGGTGGATGGAAATGATCGCCTTCTTCTTGTCTCTAATGATTAAGGAGGCTATGAACCCATCCCCAATTCATCCAGAATAGATGATGGCTGATTGGTTGATCCATTCCAGTCACACTGCTTTCGGAGCTTGAGTAGAATTCCATTTCGGAATCCGAGGAACTTGAACTGATGACGAATTCCATTTCGTACGATTTGATAAAGGACTTTTCGATACGAAATGATTTTCTAGCTATCGGGTGGTATTCTAACTACATAGAATATCTATATATATAGATCAAAAGATTTCATAGATTACGGAGGAATTTACGGAATATGTCAGGCAAAGTTTACGGTAATAGATACGATAAGATATGATTTAGCAGATACGCTAAGATATGAATTTTTTCTATACACTATTCATGCAATCAATGCAGCAAGACATGTCTAGACTAAGAATGATAAGCAGGTAATTTCCTAAGGATGGTAAGTAGATGATTTCCGACTAAAAATGATAAACAAAACTTTGGACATGCAGACACGGTCGAAATCCAGACTCACTAATGCATCTTAATAACTATCAGTTAGACACACTAATGCAAGACCTGGTTCGCTAAGACCACCGCTCTGATACCAACTGAAAGGACCCGTTCATATACATTATAAACGATTCACAATAGTTGATTACATCGCGAGGTATTTGACCTCTATATGATACGTTCTACAAACATTGCATTCGTTTTTAAAAGACAAACTTTCTTTACATCAAAAATTGACGGCATGCATACCATTTCATATTACATCCAACTATAATTGACTTAATATTAATCTTGATGAACTTAACGACTCGAATGCAACGTCTTTCAAAGTATGTCATGACTGACTCCAGGTAATATCCTTAAAATGAGCTAATGCACAGCGGAAGATTTCTTTAATACCTGAGAATAAATATGCTTTAAAGTGTCAACCAAAAGGTTGGTGAGTTCATTAGTTTATCATAATCAATCATTTCCGTAATAGTAATAGACCACAAGATTTCAGTTTCCATAAATATCCATACACTTGCAAGTGTTTAAAAGTATTCTATAAGTTGTAGGCACCCGGTAACAAGCCTTAACACTCATGTTTTACCCTCTGAAGTACACCAGATCAGGTGTGTTTAAAATAACCTCGAAGTACTAAAGCATCCCATAGTCATGATGGGGTTTGTCAGGCCCAATAGATCTATCTTTAGAATTTGCGCCTACCGTACATAGACAAGTAGTTTAATGTTACCAAGCTAAGGGTATATTTCTAGTTTAAACCCACATAGAATTAGTTTTAGTACTTGTGCCTACTTCATAAAACATTTATAAAACAGCGCATGTATTCTCAGCCCAAAAATATATATTGCAAAAATCGTAGCAATTATGTATATGATGGCACTGAACAAGTGCAGGGTTTGTCTCGGATTCATGAACGTATCAATATTGTGATTCAATATTGCAGGAAAGAATGTAGACGCAACGAAAATGATAAACGTTAGGTTGACCTCACGAGCAATACCCTCGATCAATACCCATAACCTCCATAGCTATAACGCATAATTTCCTTAGCTCTATCCCGTTTGAAAACTTATTCTAAAATCATCTGAGTATAACTCCATCGTAGTATTTTATGTATACTAATAATATCTTGAAATAATACAAAGAAAATATATATATGTAATTCAATTGAGAGAGTTTAAAGAAATATATTTTTAAGTTTCTATGAAATAATGAAACCTACTGAATTCTATTTATAATAGATTTTTGAATTATTAAAGTGAATTATTAAAGTATGAATTATTAAAGTGAATTATTAAAGTATGAATTATTAAAATGAATTATTAAAGTGAATTATTAAAGTATAAATTATTAAAGTGAATTATTAAAGTGAATTATTAAAGTATGAATTATTAAAGTGAATTATTAAAGTGAATTATTAAAGTATAAATTATTACAGTGAATTATTAAAGTATGAATTATTAAAGTGAATTATTAAAGTTAAAGTAAAATAAAAGTAAAGTAAAGGTAAAATTAAAGTATAGTAAAAGTATAAAACTATATACGTATAATACGCGTATAAATATATATAATATTAATTTAAATCGTTATATATATTTAATAAAATAAAATATAAATATCATTATCTTTATCATACTGGTTATGTAATGAGTTGTCAAGAGTGGTTCTAGATATTTATAAAAGATATATACGTTTTAATAATAAAGTTCTTTTTAAACTGAAAACGTTTTTTGTACTTTTGAAACTAAATCAAATAAATATGATAATTTTGTTTTCCAAAACTAAATATATTTAAGAATCATTTTGTTAAAAGGTTAAAATAATGAAAATCGTTATATCACAAAACATTTTAAAAAACTAGAATTATATATATTCATAATAGGTTTCAAGTTCTTAAATTACAGTCTGTTGGTGAAGCATGGGATAAAGTCCAAAGGTTAAATAAACGTATGAAATCATCTTAATGAAAAATATCAAGTTACTTAACTTGTCGATATCCAACATCTAAGTTATTTACACTCCACGTTCTTATATTCATATTAAATAAAATTAAAGTTAACATAGTTATCTTATCAAGGTCACGAGGAAAATATTATAAAACATGCCTTGGAAATTAAACAGGAATTTCCACTAACCCTTGTCTAGTTCCCGTTAATTGACACATTTGTTCTTATTTATAAATCACTTTACCATTTTCCGAATGTTGTCAAAAAGAATAGATTTCTTAAATCACAGTGGACCTCATAACATAGGCCCGTAATCATATCATAATGTATCTGATAATTCAATCATTTGATATTATCTCTTAATTCTGTCGATAAATATATCGAAACAGATACATTCATGTAAAGTATCATATATCTAATACTTTGTTAATGTTTTTTCAGTTAATATTATATATTATATATATGTATTTATATACTCATAATTGTTCGTGAATCGTCGAACACGGTCAAAGGGTAATTGATTACATGAATGTAGTTCCAAACTTTTTGAGATTCAACATTACAAATTCTGCTTATCGTGTCGGAAACATATAAAGGTTAAGTTTAAATTTGATCGGAAATTTCCGGGTCGTCACACAATTTTATTTATCGTCATTTAATTTCTGTTATTTACTTTACGCACTTTATTTATCGTCATTTAATTTCTGTTATTTATTTTACGTACTTTAAATATCGGGACACGTATACAAGGTTTTGACATATCATATCGACGCATCTATATATATTATTTAGAATAACCATAGACACTCTATATGCAGTAATGCTGGAGTTAGCTATACAGGGTTGAGGTTGATTCTACAATATTATATATAATTTGAGTTGTGATCGAGTCTGAGACGTATACTGGTAACGAAACGTATTAATTAATTCGAATATAATATATTAAACTATATATGAATTACTGGACTGTTAACTGTGGACTATCCACTGTGGACTAATAACGTTGGACAATTAAAAAGAATTAAAATATTGATTTTTAACATATGAAACTAAACAATTCTTCAAGTTGCCACTTGATTTCATCCTAAACTTCATTTGTATCTTGACGATTATGATCTGCGTTCAAACCTTTCATGATTCTTGAAAACACCTCAAGCAAGAGAATGAACCAACCTCACTTCATCTACGGAAGGAAAGATTTATGCATATAACTATGCACCTTAAAAACTCTCGGGAACTGAGTAAACGTTTAACACGTAGCTGTGCTAACTCCTTTAGCATTATTATTACCGAAAATAACTTTTCAATTTCTTTCCAAATTATCCAAATTTTGTCACAGCTCCAGCAAGTCAACTTCGACTTTTTGTTCGAAACAACCTTGTTATAACCTTGATATATACGTTGTCTTTTCGCCTTTATTACTGGGAAACCTTTTATATTCGGCAATATTACCAACAGATGTACCAGCAGCCTCGTTGCTTATTGGCTTAAATCTCTCTGATAAATCATTATATTTATTCATTGAGATCCTATCATATACTCATCCGCATCTTGTAACGAGAACTGTCATACCAATTATCGGGAATCAGCAATCAGTACTTTGAAAACTCACAGCATATCTACATCAACAGTTATATGTATAACATTTGTCTCTTAGAATTATGATCTTTCATTCTGAAATTCTGAAAAGCACTCAGTCTACAAATTAATACTCTGAATGTTGAAAAAGCTGAATGAAGCAGCAGAAACCGTAGACGACCGTAAACGACCTTAATCATCAGAAGTTTGATGATAAAGAATAGTATATTGGAAAAGCTCAGAAAAGTTGGAACTGAAAAACTGATTGAGCAAACTACGAAGGAGTCTCTGAACAAATCACAAGGACTAAACTTGTACATTAAGAATCCTGATGATTCTGATTCTGATGAAATCTTTAGCGAATATCTTGCTCCGGATTCATGTTAAAATCTTGCGGAAAATCTTCCTTCATCAACCTTCGAACTTAGAAATTCCAAAATATCATCATAAATATCTTCGATATTTCTGAGGATATTTTCATAAATATTCTTGTCTGAAATTATTTATTTCTTCCTGCTATCTATATTACATCATAAAGGAAACCATTTTAGTTTCTAAATTTCTTTAAAATTCAAATTTAAAGTATGAATGTTTTTGAAGTAGTGTTGGGAACTGATGCATGAGTTAGTATAATATAATGACACTTGATCAACGTGATTATATTACAGTAAGTCATGCTGAGTTTCTAATGAAATATGATGATTCACAGATTATAACGTCATCATGTGCCATGTTACACGACTCTTACATTCTATCTTATATATAAACATATCAAGAACATAATTTCTTGATAGATCTATATTTTCTCTGGAATTCTGGTAATTTAACCAATCAAGATCGTGATATTATAATCACTCTCTTATAACATTAGTCATATTCATTCGAAACTCCATACCTACGAATTCTGGACAATTACTCGCTTTACTAGAGGTCGAGAAGAGAATAAAAAGGCAAAGAGCTCCAAAATATAAGAGAAAATATAAAGCCCAATAACAACACGGAGGTTACAAACTGTGGATATTAATACTAATAGCAATATAAAGTCACGGTAGAATTAAGAATAGTATCACCCCAAGGTAATAGTAAAAGTAAACAGATTCTTCTGGTGGAAGATTGAAAAGAAGGATGACAGAAATGATAATTAGGAAAATATCAAGAATTAGAACCGGATTAAGCATTTTCACAATATTTTGGATGTATGAACTAAGAAAGAAAGTATAGGAATAGTGAGAATAATGGAACGGAAGAGCTTAACTTATAATGGAAATATCAGACAGAGTAATCAAGGCAGATCACCGTATTTAATTATAGAGATCTTAATTTCCTTATTCGCCGAAGAATCAAATCTTTTAGATTTCGAAGATTTTCTTTAAACCCCTTGAATTCCGGAATTCAACCGAGACAATGTCAAAAGATAGGATGAATATTATTTTCTAAATTCAACCCTGACTACATCAAAAGATAAGACGCACCTTATTTTTTTAATTGCAACCAAGACAATGTCAAAAGCTAAGACGAATCTCTAATTCTTCATTTCACTCTTTTGTGATAACTTCACTCATACTCTTCACATAAACGGATTGTTTATTCCATATTACTCAATGATGATAAAAAAAATTCTATTTATCAACTCATATTTGTCATGAAAACATTCTTATTGTTACCCATGACGACCTCGATCAAATTTCGGGGACGAAATTTCTTTAACGGGTAGGTACTGTGACAACACGGAAATTTCTGACCAAATTTAAACTTCAATCTTTATATTATTCCGACACGATAAGCAAAGTCTGTAAAGTTGAGTTTTAAAATTTTTGAACTATTTCATGAAATCATTTGACCTTTGATTACTCCCAACGATTCACGAACAATTGTGTGTAAATAGATGTATATATATATATATATATGTGTGTGTGTGTGTGTGTGTGTGTGTATTTATAAATATAAACCAAAGTATATATATAATGATTTGAAATAATACAATTTATTCATTAGAATTAAAAATATAAAATAAAAAATAGAATAAATAAATTACTATTAAAATAAATATATATATATATATATATATATATATATATATATATATATATATATATATATATATATATATATATATATATATATATATATATATATATATATATATATATATATATATATATATATATATATATATATATATATATATATATATATATATATATATATATATATATATATATATATATATATATATATATATATATATGTGAACATGATTTCTATAATTGGTGACTATAGTTATATTGTAATATATAAAAATGTATAAGTATTAAATATAAAAGATTTGTTAAAATTTACATAATTAATAAATTATAATATTAAAACATTAAAAGTAAATACAAGATAAGAATATAGTTGCTGTAGTAATATAATTATCACTTTCATTATTATTATTAAAGTCAATATTAATATTTGTATTATTAATATTATATAATACATAAATATAAAAATTGAAACATAAAACTTGTTATATGTTAAACCTTAATTGTATTATCATTAGATATTATTATTATTAAAGAGACTATTATTTTTTTATCATTAATAAACTTATTATCATTTTATGATTTTTGTATCATTATTACTTATTATTATTATTGATATATTTATTACTATTATTATTAAAATATTTATTAATTATTAATATTAATTTAAATAATAATAAAAAAGTCAAGAACTAGTACCATTCCATTGCACATCTTAATCCAACTTTTTCAAATTTTGTTTTTTGTCTGTAACCTGTTAGGTGTCCACTTCAATTCCATTAGAAAACAAGAATTAATCTGTATAAATGATCTCCTACAATTAGTAAGAGAATTACAAACCAAAAACTTAGAAAATAAGCTCGTATCCTCTGTTCTTCACCTTTTTAACCATATTTTGATTTCGAATGAAATTTCAAAATGTAATAATATAGTCTTGTTAGGAATCGTCTATCTAAACTATCTGTAAGTTTTCAATCCTCAATTCTTTATATTAATTTCTAATTTGAGAGTCAAAGTTTTGGTTTTCAAAGTCAACTAAGTGTTCTTGAATCAAATTCGAGTTTGTTTTGATATCTTCAGTTAATTTGATGATCCATAAAGATTATAGGAATGATTTGCAACACAATTCATGTTGTAATCATAACCTATAACACTCTTAATCTAAAAATCAATTTTTGAGTTCTTGAGTTCTTCACAAGGATATACACTAACATGAATTTGAAACAAATTTCAAAAACTAAAAATGTAGAGTTGTTAGGAATTATTTACTTAAACTTCCTACAAAATCCCAAATTCCAATTCTTGATAACGAATTCGAAATCGCGAGTCAAAGTTAATTTGTCAAAAGTCAATTATTTTGTTCTTGGAGAAATTAGAGCTTGTTTTGATGTTTTAAGTTCAATTGATGATTCCAATAGTTTTTAGGAATGATTTGAAACTAGTTTCGTGTTGTAAGAATTGTCCAAAACGTATTCGAATTGGAAGAACATTTTTTTTTTACCTACTAGCTTCAGCAGTAGGCTCAAATTCAGTTTTTTTTAATTTTCTAAATTACAAGAACACTTTTTTTTTGTTTTTTGTTTTTTTTGTTTCATGTTTGTTTATAAGTCCTAAAACCATTTTGATGATTGACTATTAAGAATGAAGTTGTTTGATTGTTTAGATTTTGGTGAAGAAGATGAAGTGGGTTGAAACATGTAATAGATAAGTATTTGGGTTTGTATTATAAATTAGAAAAACTGAAATGGAGGAATGGTTAAGGGTGTTGATGAGTGAGCGAGAGGTCTCGGGTTCGAGCCCGGCTTGGTGCAATATTTTTAAAACTGACTCTTAAGGTAGTTTTATACTTTTAAAAATTATTATAATTATTATTATTATTATTATTATTATTATTATTATTATTATTATTATTATTATTATTATTATTATTATTATTATTATTATTATTATTATTATTATTATTACTATTATTGTTATTATTGTTGTTGTTAATATTATAAGTATTATTATTAGTATTGTTAATATTATGGTTGATATACTTAAGTAATATAGTTATAACTACTAATATTATCATAGTTATAAGTATTAAAGTTATTATTATTATAAGTGTGACTAATTACTAACATCATTACTATTATTTTTATAATTTTAGTATTAATATCCTTATTATGATTACGATTATTATTATTATGAACCTAATAAAATTAATTACCATATTGATTAATATTAAAACTAGTATCATTATAAATATTAGAATTATCATTATAAACATAAGTATTATTAATAATATAATTAGTAGTAATAAAATGGTTAAAATTATTATTATTATTAAGTATTAAGTATTATTATCAAAATGATTATTACCCTCATTACTAAATTTTTCATTTTATTAAAAACTACTATAATTATCATTATTATAAGATTTAGTATTAAAACTATCATTAACAGTAAAGATTAATATTTTTATAGTTATTATTATACCATTACATTTACCCCTAAGATTAATAACATTATTATTTTTATTAGTAATAATAAGTATTAACATTTTTACCATTACAAATATTAATTTAAGTATTATTATAATTACTAGTTTCAACAAACAAATGATATACATATAAAAATATATTTAACATACATAACTTAACTATATTAATGCTTTTTATATACAAAAAGAATACACTTAATGAAAAATATATATAAGTTAATAATATAAAAGTTAAATCACTAATAATAATATATATTTGTTCGATTACGATTATATGTTTTAATATATATAATTGATATAGGTTCGTGAATCTGAGGCCAGCCCTGCATTGTTCAGTTGTTCAATATCGTCATGTGTATTTTTACTACAAAATACAGTATTGTGAGTTTCATTCGCCTTTTTACCCTTTTATATTTTTGAGCTGAGAATACATGCACAATTTTTATAAATGTTTTACGAAATAGACACAAGTAATCGAAACTACATTATATGGTTGAATGATCGAAGCCGAATATGCCCCTTTTTGCTTGGTAACCTAAGAATTAGGGAACATCACTAATTTTGAGAATTAGTGCACGCCTAATTGACGCGAATCCTAAAGATAGATCTATTGGGCCTAACGAACCCCATCCAAAGTACCGGATGCTTTAGTACTTCGATGTTGTTTTTATCATGTCTGAAGGATTTCCCAGAATGATAGGGGATATTCTTATATGCATCTTGTTAATGTCGGTTACCAGGTGTTCAATCCATATGTATGAATTTTGTCTCTATGCATGGGAAGTATTTTTATGAGAACTGGAAATGAAATTCTTGTGGTCTATTAAAATGATGAAAATGAATGATTATAATAAACTAATGAACTCACCAACCTTTTGGTTGACACTTTAAAGCATGTTTATTCTCAGGTATGAAAGAAATCTTCCGCTGTGCATTTGCTCATATTAGAGATATTACTTGGAGTCATTCATGACATATTTCAAAAGACGTTGCATTCGAGTCGTTGAGTTCATCAAGATTATTATTAAGTCAATTATAGTTGAATATATTATGAAATGGTATGCATGTCGTCAACTTTCGATGTAATGAAAGATTGTCTTTTCAAAAACGAATGCAATGTTTGTAAAATGTATCATATAGAGGTCAAGTACCTCGCGATGTAACCAAATGTAATGTATTCGTCCTTATGGATTATGACGGGTCGTCTCACACGTGACAAACACATCCCTTTCAAACCCTACTCACGTGACATTCTGCCTTCTTTTTTACCATCATCTTCATCGATTCCATCTCAAACCCCAAATTCAAAGACTTTAAACTGTTAAAGCCCCATTTTTTTTAAAGACATTCATGGCAGCTAAAGCTTTGAGCTTGATTATTAATAATAATAATAACACTATCTTCAAAGCATATCTCTTTTTGAAAGAAAGCCATTAGAAAGAATTTGATCATCAATCGTTTCGATCCCCAATATTTCGAGCAGCAGGAATTTTTTTCGAGCAGAAGGTTTCGAACAGATGTGTTTTTGAACAGCAAGAGGTTCTCGAGCAGCAACCTTTTGTGCACCATGTATTCGTGCAGAATGTTTTCGAACAGATAGATTTCGAGCAGGCAGGATTTCGAACAGATGGATGTTTTCGAGCAGAAACATTGCACCACAGTTTTCGAGCAGCAACGTTTCGAACAACAAACTTTTCGAGCATAATAATTTCGGACAGGAGGTAAAGATTTCGAGCAGGTACCTTTTCGAGCACTAAGATTTTGAGCACATCAAATGAAGAACATACTGGTGGCGGCCGGCGATGGTGCTAGGTGGTTGGTGGCGGAGCTATGTGAAGAACACTCAAACCTTCGAATTAGAACCCCAAAAATTGCATATAGCTTCGGTTTATCTTCCTCAACATGAACCCATTAACAGATTTGACAAACACATAACCAAAATCGATGAACAATTCAATTTTTGTATGAACAACTCGAAATCAAAAAATTCTCAGATCTCGATGGATACATGGAATTAACCTTTGAGATTTTAAAGAAACAATCACTAAGTGATTGCTAACCTTTCTATTCAAACACTTTTCTCAGATTTGCTCAAAATCTCCAAAAAAACTCTCAAATCTGATTTTTTTATATATATTTTTTTTTGTTGTAAAACAGTAGCAGCAAGTAAAAAACCCCCAAATTAGATTTGGTGTTTTGGTAATGTAAACTGAGAATCAGATCAGATGTAATATGATTTTGTGTTTTTGGATAAACTAGAAGATAAGATCTGATAAAAAAAAAATTTGGAATTTTGGTGGTGTTATTGGATAAAATATTCAAACACAAACATGTTTTTCGTCTAGGATCGACGTTTGAAAAAATCAAACACCCGCTCTGATAACAAATGTTAGTCCCTAAAACATGAATATGTATGAATATTGATGAACATGATATGAATGTTGAGAGAATAAGTCAAATGATCAACATCTTTATTACATACCAAGGGCTCAAATGGTGCAAGCATTGACAAAGGGAGCGTTGAGGTCCTATATATAGCCTCATATATAGGACCCTCATTACAAGGTTAGGAAACACAATCTGGCTCATTTCAGGATGTCAACACAACCCATAGTGTACGCAAAGTCCTAGTGCTCAGACTGACTCAATAAGCAATTAAAAGTCAACTAGTTCAAGCAAGTCAAAAAAAGTCAACCAAAGTCAACCCAAAAGTCAATTTGGTCAAAGTGGTCAACTAAAGTCAAACATCTCAGTAGGTTATTAAATCATGGTCAATATGTTAAACCTAAGTCAAACAACATGTTACAGTTCATCGTTTAGCAACTTACACATTCGCAGTTTATCGCATGTCCTTAAAATATGCGCATCATAGAAAAAACGAGTATAACTCTTAGCACATAATTCATAAAAACATGGAAAACTCCAGATAAAAACTAGACTCAAAATCGATTCCAAAAATTCAAGCTAGGGCCTCATACGATGTCTACAAGTCGGGTTTCAGAGAAGGTCTAGTTACGGTTTACCAAAATCAGTTTCTGACCGTGCGTCAGTTTTGAAACATTTCTCATAAAATATTTAAAATAGATTTTGAAGAACGGCCAATTGGAGATGGCTCAAAACACTGGAAAGTTTAAATGATAAAATATTCAAAGACATCCCTTTAGCCAAATTTTACTGATTATCCAATCATTACAGACCCTTCAGTTTTAGTCAACAAACTGACATACCATTTGGTCAAGCTTATTACTTATGGAAAAACACGTTTTCAGAAGTTAGCATACAAAAGAAATACATCAAGGAATATATAAACTAAAATATTCCGGAAGATCAAAGCCTCAATCAATTTTTAGTTCAATCAAGATCAATCCGTTTAACTTTGAAAACAGATTCAGCACACTATAAAGCACGAATCTTCGTTTGGACATACCGAGAGCATTACAAAAGCTTTTGACGCGAATCTTAAGTCCAACATGCATGGTTTTTCACAAGGAATACAATGGTGCATGTTTTAATAACTAAATCATAAAGTACACAACTCAGAAAATTCGTATATCATGTAAACCCTAGCGAAAACTTCGATCTAGCATATCTTGATCATACGATAACGAAATCAAGTGAAATTAAAGTCCAAATTCAATATGTTTTTGATACCTTTTCCTCTAAACACATTACATGATCAGTCCACACGTCAATTTTATCAGATTTATAAGATACAAATTCGTCTTTCATGCAAACAACCACAATCGAGCAATTAAACGATAAATGACAACTCTATACATCAACAATTGAGCAATAGACTTGATTACACTATGTAATTGATATAAAAACTGATTTAGAAAAATTAGGGTTATTAATTATACCTTAGAATCACGAATTGCGAATACGTACGCGTAGAGAACGTTGCAAGGAACAACATTCGTGAACGGGGTTTCTTCTAATTTTGACTTTTGAAGGTGGTGGTGGTGTTGTGGTGGCCGACGGCCAAAGAGAGGGAGAGAGGGAGAGGGTGTCGACCAAGAAAAGAGAAAAGAATGAGGGTTTAGGCTAGTTACATACTATATATATATATATATATATATATATATATATATATATATATATATATATATATATATATATATATATATATATATATATATATATATATATATATCGGGTTGGGCCTAATTAAACTAATAAATATCCCCTAGTCCAAGTTTAAGTCCAATTAAGGTGTCTATTAGGGGGGTTTGGCCGAATGGCCTTGGAGTGGGGTCTCGGGCTCGATTTTTGATAAATACTCATAAGCACGTGGTCCGTTTCGTGTGCCGTTAACTGTACCGAGTCTCTGGAACGTTAACTAGTCGTTGAAACGCAATCACCGGATTTAATTCATTAAATAAATAATAAATAAAATAAGTTCTTCATAAAGTTAATAATTATTAAAAATAATTATTTTGTCGTTTTTCTGAGTTCCATAAACTAAAAAGCTTTCTAGCCGATTAACTTAATCGTAACGTTTTCTAGTTATTTCGCTATCCGAAACAAGTTCATAAATTAATATAACATATTAATTCAAGTAATTCAATAGGATCAAGTATGTATTTAAATCTGTTAAACACATAAAGTCTAAGTAATCACCGTTAAATATTTAACGGACAAGTAATGATAGTAACGGAAAAAGTCGGGTTGTTACATTACCCACCTGTTATGAAAAATTTCGTCCCGAAATTTTAGTGCACGTCCACCGTGGTAGTCTCTTTGGGAAATAGTTGCGGATACTTCTGTCTTATCTGATCTTCATCCTCCCACGTGAATTCTGGTCCTCTACGGTCATTCCATCGAACTTTAACTATTGAGATTCTACTTTGCTTTAGTTGCTTAACCTCATGGTCCATAATCTCAACAGGTTCTTCGAAAAAATTAAGCTTAGGATCAACTTGTATCTCATCCAAAGGAATTACCAAACTTTTGTTCGATAAGCATTTCTTCAAATTAGAAACATAGAAAGTGTCATGAATCTCACTAAGTTCTTGCGGTAGTTTAAGCCTGTACGCTACCGGTCTAATTCTCTCAGTAATCTCAAACAGTCCAATATCTCGGACTTAGCTTGCCTCTTTTACCAAAACGCACTACACCCTTCCAGGGTGATACTTTGAGCATAACCTTGTCTCCAACCTGAAATTCTAAATCTCATCTTCTCACGTCAGCGTAACTCTTTTGACGACTTCGCGTCGTTTTCAGTCTCTCTTGTATCTGCACGATCTTCTCAGTCATTTCGTGTATGATCTCAGGACCAGTCAATTGACTATCTCCTAACTCAGTTCAACATACAGGGGATCTGCACTTTCTGCCATACAGTGCTTCAAAAGGCGCTGCCTTTATACTTGCGTGATAACTATTGTTATAGAAGAACTCTGCTAACGGTAGATGTCTATCCCATCCTATTCCAAAATCGATAACACATTCCCTTAGCATGTCTTCTAGTGTTTGGATGGTTCTCTCACTTTGACCATTAGATTGTGGGTGATACACTATGCTCATGTCTAAACGAGTTCCCATGGCCTCTTGCAATGCTTGCCAAAATTTGGATGTAAATCTGTTGTCTCTGTTGGAAATAATAGATATCGGCACTGCATATCGGGAAACCACTTCCTTTATATAGATCTGTACCAACTTCTCCATCTTATCCATTTCCTTAATCGGTAGAAAATGAGCTGACTTTGTGAGACGATCAATGATAACCCAAATTGTATCATAACCTCCCATAGTCTTGGGCAACTTAGTAATGAAATCCATAGTAATACATTTCCATTTCTACTGGGGAATCTCTGGCTGTGTCATCAGTCTTGACAGTTTCTGATGTTCTGCTTTTACCTTAGCACACGTTGAGTACTTACCAACATAGGTTGCAATGTCGACTTTCATATTAGGCCACCAAGACAGTGCCTTAAGATCTTGGTACATCTTGTCGGATCCAGGGTAAATAGAATACCTTATCTTGTGTGCCTCGTGTAGCACTAGTTCCCTTAATTCGCCAAACTTCGGTATCCAAATTCTGTCTATGAAGTACCGGGTTCCATCTTCTCGAATGATAAACTTCTTGTCTATTCCTCTAAGGGACTCAGTAGTAACATTCTCCTCCTTCAATTCCTCTAGTTGTGCATCGTGTATCTGTGAAGTAAGGTTCATTCGGACAGTCAAGTTCAATACTCGAACTCGCATAGGTTTAACCTTTTCCTTCCTACTCAAGGCATCTACAACCACATTAGTTTTGCCAGGATGATAGAAAATCTCGCAGTCGTAGTCATTCAATAGCTCTATCCAACATCTCTGCCTCATGTTAAGTTGTTTCTGGTCAAAAATATGTTGTAAGCTCTTGTGATCGGTGAAAACGGTGAACTTAGTACCATACAAGTAGTGTCTCCACATCTTCAGTGCAAAGACCACAACCCCAAGTTCCAAATCATGCGTCGTGTAATTCTGTTCATGTATCTTTAGTTGTCGTGACCCATAGGCAATCACTTTCTTCTGTTGCATTAACACGCAACCAAAACCCTGTCGCGAAGCATCACAGTAGATCACAAAATCCTCAGTTCCTTTGGGTAAATACAAAATCGGGGCAGTAGTTAATTTCTCTTTTAACAACTGAAATGCGGACTCGTGTTTCTCAGTCCATTCATACTTCTTACCCTTGTGACTCAATGCTGTTAACTGTCGGGCAATAGTAGAAAATCCCTCAATGAATCTTCTATAATAACTGGCGAGACCTAAGAATTGTTGTATCTGCATTGGCGACTTAGGCGTCTACCATTTCTTAACCGTTTCAATCTTCGCATGATCAACTTGAATACCAATGACACCTATGATATGACCCAAAAATTGAACTTCTTGCAGCCAGAAGTCACACTTCAAAAATTTCGCGTACAACTGCTCCTTCCTGAGCATCTTTAGTAGCAATCAGAGATGTTGCTCATGTTCTTCCTTGTTCTTAGAATATACCAGAATATCAGCTATAAACACAATAACAAACTTGTCCAGATATGGCTTACACACACGGTTCATGATATCCATGAACACTGCCGGTGCGTTCGTCAATTCAAATGGCATTACTGTGAACTCATGATGTATGTAGCGTGTTCTAAATGCTGTCTTCGGTATATCTGTTTCCTTCACTCTCATCTAATGGTAACCTGACCTCAGATCGATCTTAGAGTAACATGCTGATCCTTGCAATTGATCAAACAAATCATCAATCCTCGGTAACGGATATCTATTCTTGATAGTCAGCTTATTCAATTCCCTGTAATCGATGCAGAGTCGCATATATCCATCGTTCTTGTTTACAAAAAGAACTGGAGCTCTATCTCTGAAGTCCTTAGCCATATAGCACGCCTTCTTGCACCTGTCACAAAATAGAGCATTGCGACCCTGATGTTCTTCACTATGGGGAGCACTTCGACGCAGAATAGTATAACATGCTAGTTCCAATAATAAACATGGCTATATTCAAATATACTAGCAACGAGTAGTGATGCATAGTAAGTAATATTAAATCATAAAGATTCTAGTAGTGCTAGTAGTAAGTAGTAGTGGTACATAGTGCTTAGTAGTAACCATAGCATGGACATTGTACGGTAGTGGTATTAACACTAAGTAGCAATAGCAGTAGTAACAATAAACAATTCACAACAGTAACTAAACACTTTAAGCATCAAAATTCTGATTCATAATCCATGCATAACCAAAGAAAGTAACAAATTCATCATGTCATAAGTAAAAACCAAAAAATCAAAACCACATCTAGCAATGTACGTGCGAGTATCAAGTAATAAGAAATAATAATAAAATATTTTCTAATAACATGGAACAAGTCCAAACAAGCAACTTTATTTCGATTTTTGCAGCTCCTTCAACAAATACTCGACCATCTTCTCTAGGTTCTCGACTCTTGACGTAAGATCATTGGGGTTATTGTCATTAGTAGCAGAAGTGGATGTACTAGGTTTAGAAGTGGAAGTAGAAGCGTCATAGGGATGATAACGATGACACATCTCCAGTGACTGATTGTCATAGCAAAAACTCTTACAGAATGGGTTATTGGCTCGAGCAGGTCCTTTAGGTATCCTACGGTGGCCTCTCGGTCCGTAGGGGTTAGCAAAGTCGGGATCAACAAAAGGTGATTGGGAACAAGTAGGTGAATAGGGTAAATTGGGTTCAAATTCGGATTCGGGTTCCGGGTCCTCTTCGTGATCTCCCTCTGGTTCCTCTTCCGGTTCTTCCTTTGGTTCGGATTCCATCTCAAGTTTAGACTCACTCTCGTCCACAAACTCAAGTATAGTGTTCCCTTGCGCTTGCACGATCTCCTCGAATTTCGTGTCGGAGTTGGTAAGAATGATAAGATTGGAAGAAGTCATCTAGCACTCAAGAAAACACAAGTTAGCACACTTAGTCATCATATTATTCAGGTAAGGTAACAAGTAGCATAACTATGGTTCATGTAACTTAGCAAGTCTAGGGTTACAGTCCAGACTCAAAAGATGTCCTAAAATACGACACTCTAATGCAGCCTAGTCCTAGGTAACCGATCTGCTCTGATACCAAATGTAATACCTCGTCAGAATCCACTAACGGTGTATTAACTTCGGTCCCATAGTTTAACAGTCACGCCCTCTATATGAGACGTTTTCAAAAAGTATTCGCATCAAATAACAACGTAAAGTCATTTATTAAAGAAACAATTCTGAAAAGCAGTTGACATAAAAGACCAACTTAAGTAGCTCAAAACATTATTCAAAACAAACGATTTTCAATGCGAATATATGTTCTTGAAATAAGACATGACGAAAAATATGTTGGACGACATCCAGTACTAGCAGCATACAAGTAAGACAAATTCTGCAAAGTAGAAGCAATACCTCAATAGACCTGAGATGAAAAAATGCAACATGTCAACAAAAAAAACGTTAAGTGAATCTACAGGTTTAGTAAAGCATTTTGTAAGTTAGGCTACAAGATTTCTGAAAAACATCGTAAAATTATACATTAGCATGAGCACTTGATTATAGAATTTTAACCCGCGGATAGCTAAAGTGCTACACGTCTTCCCTTTACCCTTTCTTAGTATACAGCGATCAAGTGTACAAGTTACAACAGAATAAGCATCTCGTAGGTTGAGGCGAGATTCGTCAAACCTAACGGTACCGTCCCTATAAGTCGAGCTTACGTAAAGTAATTAATATAATTAAGCTAAAGGATTTCTGATCTGAACTCATATGTATATCGTTTAGTTACTCGTGCCTAATATGTATAACATTTGTAAAAAGCATGTTATCTCATCCCTGTAAAAATTGTAGGGACTGTAGACTCACCTTAGCAAAAGAACTGAAATCTCTTAGTAAAATCGTACTGTAGTCGAATAATCACGACCGAACAATGCACCTAGTCAAATAGGTCACCTTAAGTATACATATAGGTCACACTATGTCAACCCATAGTGTACGCAAAGTCCTAGTGCTCAGACTGACTCAATAAGCAATTAGAATTCAACTAGTCCAAGCAAGTCAAAAAGAGTCAACCAAAGTCAACTCAAAAGTTAACTCGGTCAAAGTGGTCAACTAAAGCCAAACATCTCAGTAGGTCATTAAATCATGGTCAATATTTCAAACCTAAGTCAAACAACATGTTACAGTTCATAGTTTAGCAACTTACACATTCGCAGTCTATCGCATGTCCTAAAAATACGCGCATTATAGAAAAACGAGTATAACTCTTAGCACATAATTCATAAACACATGGAAAACTCCAGATCAAAACTAGACTCAAAATCAATTCTAAAAAGTCAAGCCAGGGTCTCATACGATGTCTACAAGTCGGGTTTCAGAGAAGGTCTAGTTACGGTTTACCAAAATCAGTTTCTGACCGTGCGTCAGTTTTGAAACATTTCTCATAAAATATTTAAAATAGATTTTGACGAACGGCCAATTGGAGATGGCTCAAAACACTCCAAAGTTTTAATGATAAAACAATCAAAGACATCCCTTTAGCCAAATTTTACAGATTAACCAATCTTTACAGACCCTTCAGTTTTAGTCAACAAACTGACATACCATTTGGTCAAGCTTATAACTCATGGGAAAACACGTTTTCAGAAGTTAGAATACAAAAGAAATACATCAAGGAACATATAAACTAAAATATTTCGGAAGATCAAAGCCTCAATCAATTTTTAGTTCAATCTAGATCAATTCGTTTAACTTTGAAAACAGATTCAGCACACTATAAAGCATGAATCTTCGTTTTGACATACCGAGAGCATTACAAAAGCTTTTGACGCTAATCTTAACTCCAACATGCATGGTTTTCACAAAGAATACAATGGTGCATGTTTTAATAACTAAATCACAAAGTACACAACTCATAAAATTCGTATATCATGCAAACCCTAGCGAAAACTTCGATCTAGCATATCTTGATCATACGATAACGAAATCAAGCAAAATTAAAGTCCAAATTCAATATGTTTTCGATACCTTTTCATCTAAACACATTTCATGATCAGTCCACTAGTCAATTTTATCAGATTTATAAGATACAAATTCGTTTTTCATGCAAACAACCACAATCGAGCAATTAAACGATAAATGACAACTCTATACATCAACAATTGAGCAATAGACTTGATTACACTATGTAATTGATATAAAAACTGATTTAGAAAAATTAGGGTTATTAAGTATACCTTAGAATAACAAATTGCTAGTATGTACGCGTAGAGAACGATGCAAGGAACAAAGAGAGGGGCAGAGGGAGAGGGTGTCAACCAAGAAAAGAGAAACGAATGAGGGTTTAGGCTAGTTACATACTATATATATGTCGGGTTGGGCCTAATTAAACTAATAAATATCCCCTAGTCCAAGTTTAAGTCCAATTAAGGTGTCCATGAGGGAGGTTTGGCCGAATGGCCTTGGAGTGGGGTCTCGGGCTCGATGTTTGATAAATACGCATAAGCGCGTGGTCCGTTTCGTGTGCCGTTAACCGTACCGAGTCTCCGAAACGTTAACTAGTCGTTGAAACACAATCACCAGGTTTAATTCATTAAATAAATAATAAATTAAATAAGTTCTTCGTAAAGTCAATAATTATTAAAAATAATTATTTTGTCATTTTTCTGAGTTCCGTAAACTGAAAAGCTTTCTAGGCGATTAACTTAATCGTAACGTTTTCTAGTTATTTCGCTATCCAAAACAAGTTCATAAATTAATATAACATATTAATTCAAGTAATCCAATAGGATCAAGTATGTATTTAATTCTGTTAAACACATAAACTCTAAGTAATCACCGTTAAATATTTAACGGACAAGTAAAGATTGTAACGGAAAATGTCGGGTTGTTACAGCCTGTCTTCTCCTGCTCTAGCTACTACTCCAAGTTCTGTTTGTGGAAGGAGAGAGCTGCAATCTCCTCCATGGTTAATACCTTCTTCATCTTCATCTCTGCATACACAAGCATGCGGTTAGATAAAAACATATGCGGCTGCATAAAACAAAATACATGTATTACTTTTCCTATCCTTGCCATTCGGCGCGACTATTGCTGGGCGCATGTTCTCCCATGGCTAATGGGCAGGTATCTTTCCTTACCGCATCATCACATTCCCATACTCGCGATGGACAAGCTGTGCGTTCGTGTATTCCGCAAGCAGCTTAGTTTCCTCATCATCAAGTATTGGGGTTTTGTTTACATCTTTGGCTACGCCATCGCACCACACCAAGGTATGCAGGAAATTGGTACCCACAATAGTTTGGTCGATAAAGAAAAAGGTTTCTTTCCATTGGCCAGCGTTGGATTTGGGGGTTCTAGTGAAGTATTGGCGTGCGAAGAAGGTGAACCAGGATTTATGGTGGGTGGAAAGGCGGTATAGATGGCAAGAAACATTAACCAATGGTACTTTATTCAATGCCACGCACCATATTTCAAACAGAACTATCTTCCCTACGGCTTAAGGATGCAATTGCCGTAATCCTACCTGATAATGAGCTAAAATGCCTAAAAAGAAGTCAGACGGTGGTACCCTAAAGTTGCCGTGTTTAAAGTTGTGTTGGTAAATGGCTAATTTTTTCTCCGGTGGTTCATGGGCACGTTGATTGGCAAGAGGAGGCACCGGTTGTATTGGGTTAATGGCAGATATTGTTTAACCAAAGAATCTATATGCTTCTACTCGATAACAGATACTACGCTATCTACAAAGGTTTCTGTTGCTCTCATCATTTACTAAATGTAATCGGAGGAATAACTAACCTGAAAAGCTGTGTTGGAGCGTTTGATAGGTGATCAGAATTTTTGAAGGCATCGTATCGGAGAAGAATTGTAGAAAAGTAGAAATGAGGGTTTTTTGCGTCTATTTATAGGCAAGTGTGGGATGACAATGTTATCATGGATGTACACGTGTTTCAATCTAACGGTTGTTATTTTTCACCCATGAATACATCATTGGTTGCCGTTCCCGATGCATGGCGAGTGGCTCACGCGCACCGAATCATTGTTGCTTTATGTCTTATCAGCTGAACAGGCTTCTGTATTATCAACCGAACAGGCTTCTGTGATGGTGACAGGCATTTAATGGCCTCGGGCCGCGTAAGGGGCATTTAATGCTCTGCGGTTTTTCATCATTTTTCATTTTTTGCTTAATAGTTTGGTATCATGTGTCTTGCGTCACCTAACACCAAACTGGGGAAACATAATGATATCGCAACCCGCACTCGCATTATGACAACCCAGAAATTTCTGACCAAATTTAAACTTTAATCTTTATATATTCCCGACACGATAAGCAAAGTTTGTAAGTTGAATCTCAAGAATTTTAAAATGTGTTCATACACTCATTTAACCTCGACCAAATTCTAATGATTCACGAACCATCATATGAACGAACATGATTATATATGTATATGTGTATATATTATAACTTGAAAACATTAACAAAGTATTAGACGTATAATACTTTATATAAACGTATTTGTTTCAAAATATATTCCAATAATTATCAATGGAATTAAAAGATGATATCAAATGATTGAATTATTAGATACATTGAATTATGATTACGAGTCCCTATTAGGAGGTCCACTTTGATTTAGGAAACTTTCCTTTTTAACGGTATTCGGAAAATGGTAAAGTGATTTACAAGTAAGAAAAAAAGTGTCACTTAACAAGAGTTAGACAAAAGTTAGTGGAGATTCTTGTTTGATTTCCAATACATGCTTTATTATATTTCACTCGTGACTTTTGTTAAGATAACGATTTAGTTTTCATATTATTTAACGTGAAAGTGAAATTAGGGAATATAGGTAAATTAGGAAATAGATATTGACAAGTTAAATAGATCGACATTTTACATTAAGATGATTCCATACGTTTGATTTTCCTTTAGACTTAATCCTACGAGTCACGATTAAAAATGGAAATTTAAAACCCTGAAACCTGATATGATTCATATATGATTGTACTTTCTTAAACGAAAACGCCTTTTCGATATAATAGACTTTTATTATTAAAAACGTCTTATGACATAAACAACTTCTACTATTATAACCTGTGTAATAAAATATTTTTTTTATTAAAATATTTTATGAACGTTTGTAGATAAATGAACTATATCAATTTTACAACTTTAAAAATACAAATGTTACGAAATAGTAAATTTTGACATTTAAACGATTTCTAAATATATAAGTTTTGAATGACATTAGTTTTGAAAGACTATATTAAGTAAATAGTTCAAATTTATATTTCAAAATGAAAATATAAATATATATAACTTAGTCATAAAACGTCCTAATTTAAAATAATATATTTTGATAAACAACAAGCCACTGATTTATAGAAGCAAATGACCACAACGCTCAATTTTATAAGTTACATTTTTATAAGGTAATTTATTGATAAATAAGTCAAATTATTAATAAGGGTACACGTCGCGTAACGTAAAAGGCTAGTTTTCTAAGCGTACGAAAGGACGTTCGAAAAACCGGAGCCGGTACGTAAGTCGAGTGACAACGTAAAATTCATCGGTGCTAAAATTACAAATCAACTATGCACGAGAATATAATATAATATTTAATTAATTCTAAAGACTAAATATATTATATATTATATATTATAAAAAAGTGTCGGTAGCAAAATATGCATATGTGCGATGTATATGGAGCTCATGCACTTGCATGAGAATCCTCTCACAAACTCATGCAAGTGCATGAGGGGGTTAGGTGAGTGTTATATCCTTTAAAAGCCGAACGAATTTCTGTTCTTGTAACTCATTTCATCTTACATCTTCGCAGAAAAATAAGAATATATATATTATTTATATTATTATTATTATTATTATTAATATTAAGATTATTAATAGTAATCTTATTATTGTTGGTATTAGTATTATTAGGTAGCATTATTATTAGTACTATACATAAAATACTACGACAAGGTCATGAGCGGGTTATTTCAAACGGGTTTTTCGAGCGGGATATGACTAAGGAAATTATGGGTTATAGCTATGGAGGTTATGGGTAATGTTCGAGGACATGCTCGTGAGGTCAATCTAGTGATTATCATCTCCGTTGCACCTACGTACCTTTACTGCAATATTGAATCTCAATATTGATACGTGAGCACTCATAACTTAACTTTTATATATATTAATAGTGTGTCCCTGACTAGTGCTCGAGTATATAGGATTATTCATGCTTGTATTTTTGATATTATCATTAGATAGGTTATGTTGATTCCTGAATTAGTTACATATGCGGTTGAGATAAGGTATAAGATATGCATGTCGTTGGAAAGCTAGCGAAAAATTAAGAACTTTTCATTTAGATATCGAATGGTTTCGATGAACTGATTAGAAGTTATAGTCAATTGAATTTTTGTATTATTATTAAAAATGATTATTATTATCGTCGTTATTATCGTTGTTCTAGTTTTTATCTGATTATTATTATTATTATTATTATTATTATTATTATTATTATTATTATTATAATTATTATTATTATTATTATTATTATTATTAATATTCTTATTATTATCATTATCAATAAAAGGTGTTATCATTAAAAATTGTTATTATTACTATCGTATTTATCGTTAAAATTATAATTAGTATTATTATTATTATTATCATTAAAATAGTTATTAGTATTATCATTAAGATTATCATAATATTTAATATTATTAAAACTAATATTAGTAACACTTAATTATTATGATTACTGTTATTATTAGAATGAACACGATATAAAAGACGATTAACAGCTATTAAACAAATCAATTAGGAAATTATGAGTATGAGTATCATGATGAAATTAAAATATTGTAAGATATGGATTTGGATAAAATTATCATTCTTATTATTTTTATCACTACTACTATTAAAAGTATCGTTAGTATTATAATTATCATTTTAACAAAAATTATCATTTTAAATGAAATGTTATTGTTATTACAAAATAAAATTATTATTATCTTCTCAAATAAAATTATTATTTTAAAGTTAATATTAAAAAGTATCGTAAATATTAAAGTTATCATAATTAGAATTATCATTTTATCATAATCTCATTTTTAGTAAATATAAATATAGATATTTTTATTGATAGAATAATAATAATTATTATTATAAAATAATACAACTTTTCCTTATTATTATTATCAATGTTATTTTATCAAATAAATATGTAATATAAATAATATAATTACCTTAATAAAGCCTATCATAATAATATTTTATGATATTAATGAACTTTATTACTTAAAATATATAAAAGTATATTTTTATATAAAGTTTTATTTATTAATAAATGAATAATATTATTTACTCTAATAAAAATATTTAAAAATATAAAACGACGATATTTAAACTATATAATACTCATGTATAAATTTTGGAAATCATTTTGAGTCAAATTGACTTTTGTTGACTTTTGCATATTAGTCTCGAGCATTAGGATTGTGGTACACTATGACATAACCTAATTTGTTAGACAAATATTGACCAACATATATATATACATAATTAATTTAGGTTCGTGAATCCGAGACCAACCTTGCACTTGTTCAATGACGTTATATGTATTTTTACTACGAAATACAGTATAGTGAGTTTCATTTGCCTTTTTACCCTTTATATTTTTAGGCTGAGAATACATGCGCAATTTTTTATAAATGTTTTACGAAATAGACACAAGTAATTGAAACTACATTATATGGGTGAATGATCGAAACCGAATATGCCCCTTTTTGCTTGGTAACCTAAGAATTAGTAAACTGATCTGCTAATTGACGCGAATCCTAAAGATAGATCTATTGGGCCTAACGAACCCCATCCAAAGTACCAGATGATTTAGTACTTCGAATTCGTTTTTATCATGTCCGAAGGATTTCCCGGAATGATAGGGGATATTCTTATATGCATCTTGTTAATGTTGGTTACCAGGTGTTCACCATATGAATGATTTTTGTCTCTATGCATGGGACGTATATTTATGAGAACTGGAAATCAAATTCTTGTGGTAAATTAAAATGATGAAAATGAATGATTATGATAAACTAATGAACTCACCAACCTTTTGGTTGACACTTTACAGCATGTTTATTCTCATGTATAAAAGAAATCTTCCACTGTGCATTTGCTTGTTTTAAAGATATTACTTGGAGTCTTTCATGGCATATTTCGAAGAACGTTGCATTCGAGTCATTGAGTTCATCAAAGATTACTATTAAGTCAATTTATAATTGGATAATGGATATTATGAAATGGTATGCATGTATGTCAATTTTCGATGTAACAAAAGTTTGTCTTTTAAAAACGAATACAATGTTTGTAAAATGTATCATATAGATGTCAAATACCTGGTGATGTAATCAACTATTGTGAATCGTTTATAATATATATGAACGGGTCCTTTTACGCATGCTTTTAGTACGTGGCCAAGTCATAGTAAGC
Organism: Rutidosis leptorrhynchoides; assembly: GCF_046630445.1. Classification (NCBI taxonomy): domain Eukaryota; kingdom Viridiplantae; phylum Streptophyta; class Magnoliopsida; order Asterales; family Asteraceae; genus Rutidosis; species Rutidosis leptorrhynchoides. The sequence continues at coordinate 253,792,780 of NC_092342.1, read as the reverse complement.
GTATACGGGTGGACTTTATGCGGTATACGGTAGCGCACGATGTACATTACTCCCAGAGGGGCGGTTACTTGGCGACCAGGTCTGAATATCTTTTCTATAATTACATTCGGGATTCTGGGGAGTTTGTTATAGAATAGATTAACACAATTTAGGATGGTTCTAGATTTAGGGTTTGCCTATATATACTAACCCAAATCGTCAGTCTGGACACCACCTTACGTAACCTACAATACGTAACAATCATCATCATCATCTCATTCATCTTCTAAGCTTAACAGGTTAGTTCTTTGACGACTGTTACCTACGACCTTATTTAGGGCCTTCTGATCGACGATCATCATCGAAGGTGGACTTAACCACTTAGCTACCCCGCCGATATCATTATGACGGTCAGGGTTATTCACGGTAGCCGGACCGGAGAGCTAAGTTCTAAGATCCTTAAACCTCTTCTAATATATTGAGCATGCGTATTTACCCTCCTGAAAATATATGCATGATCAATACGCCTTAACCGACGTACTCACCACGTTAATCGGTCTTCTTCCATTGCTTTCTAGTCATGTAGTGGGTTTCATGTGGTACTCAAATGTAATCATACTCATCAAAGAGTCATGTGTTGTATAGAAAGTAAATAGACCGTATGTTGCTAGCTGTGAGAAACAATCATGTGTTTAGTTGTTCAATATATATCCAACATGATGATATGATTACCATAATATGGAACAATATCATCAATATCAATTTATATATGTATCAAGTAGAAGAAATGAAAGAGTACCACCATTTAATTGTGAGTTTAAGACAATTAGTTAATGTAAGGATGTGAAAGAATGGTAATTTTTTTCATTATATGAAAAGTTGGTATCTCATGAAACTTTCAACGACCCATTATCATCATAGCAATTTCAGTAACAATTATTATTATTATTATTATTATTATTATTATTATTATTATTATTATTATTATTATTATTATTATTATTATTATTATTATTATTATTATTATTATTATTATTATTATCCAATATACTAATTCACATAGTGCCTGTTGATGCTGTGGAGTTACTGTTCCCTTCAGACTGAATTGTCATTTTACCATTTTTTTTACAGGGTATTTTTGTCATTCCTAACCCAATATTTATATTTGCTACTTGCTGGGGTTTGAACAACCATTTTTCCCCTCTCCACTTACCTGTTCTGTTGGCGATCTTTTGGGCGGTGGTCTCCATCGCTGTTGCATGACATTACCGCAACCCTATCTCATCGAACAATTGCCGGCGGTTTTCTACACAAGATGCTACCATCTTTGATGGTATCCGTTGTGATGGCGGTGTTATTGGCGACGGTCTCTATCGCTATTGCCATTCATCGGTTCATCAAAAGATGGTTTCCTATACCATATGCAAACATCTCCGACGGTTGATTTCTACCTCCGTCCATGGCGTTGATTTTTTCCGTTCCTCGATATTTTGGCCGTTCAGATGGTTGCTGGGCTTGATTTTGACTGACGAGATGGTTGTCATGGTTGATTTTGGCCGTTGGGATGGTTCCTGGGTTTCATTTTGGCCGTTGGGATGGTGGTTGTCGTGGGTTTATACTGCCGGAACCCTACAATGTGTGGATCATAAATAAGTGGTCAATTGCATCATCAGGTTAGAAACATACTTACAACAAACCTTATTGTTGTTCCTTTGTTTCCATTGTTTATCCGGTGAACAACTAATTATTTTTAATTCATTTGTGTTTTATTTTGAAATCTATATCTATAAGTTTTTTTATCTTTTCGGCCATTTAGGTTTTTAGTTGTCGACTCCTAAGATTAAAGTTTTTAGTATTAGTTGTTTCAACATCTGATGTTAATTTAATCAACAGTTTATTTTTTATGGAAAATATATCTATAGTCTACTCTAAGTAGAAGGGATGTTTTTTTAAGACTTAACGAACTATGAAAGGAATTCAGAATTATGTGTTAATGGAATTTATGATTTGACAAATTTTAGAGCTAAAATATTAAAGTATTTATGATAATTATGCAATTGTAAAGTCTCAAATTTATGAATTTATATTCATATATACAACATCGTGTAGATATCGGGTAGTCATCAATACGACTTTGATTTGTACCGTTTGAAGGCAAATTGATTGTAAGATCAATATAGGTTTTACCAATTTAGATGATCAAATATGCAGTGTACCTGCTACCAAATGGATTCATTGCTTCTTTCTTAGAACTTAAAAAGTGGTTATGCTGTTAATATATTACTCTTCATGAACTGAAACTCTGGTTACCCTGTAAAAAATAATTAGGCTATATGAGGTGAAAATCATACCCTGTAAAATTGGTTATGCTGTTGATACATTACTCTTCACGAACTTAACTACTTTATTAACCTCACATTTCAGACATATTTGTGAATCGTTAATTTAAGACTAAAAATTCAAACATGTAATATGGTAATGTTGCATATATTATGTACATATTGTTGCATTTATAACTTTTTTAAAAGTATTAGTATGTTACTATTGAATAACAAATTGTTATTAGTTGTCAAAACTTCGAATTTGTCTATAGTGTATAAATAGATAATGACTTATAACTTGATATTCTGAACAAGTAGACATGCTTGATATTGTGATGGATTTTATAAAAACTTGGATATGTTATTTGCAATTTAAACTGTATGTGTATTATGTTGTGGCTTATAATGAACTGTGATGGATAGGTGTTTTCAAAGTTGTTTCAATAAGTTTTGTACTATACCTATATCTATGTTATTAAAATGGCATGTATTGTCTCTTTACAGGACTATGTTTTTAATACAACATCACATCTTAACGAGAGGCTGTGATATGGGTGCTAATAAGTTGAGCCTTGCATTGAGAAATAATCGGATCACATATTGGCATGGCAATATACGAGTTGCAGCCATGGTGATCCAGCATACGTGTTGCAACTATGATTGTTCATACTGATTGCTGTTGATTTAAATTGAAAATATATTTGCAGGACATGAATTGAAACCATGATGATGCTGGGGCTTTGATGATGAACATGTAAGAATTGCACTGATAATAAATGGGTTCGTAACTTGGCAGGGTAACATAAGTTGCAGCCATGATGACTCGTTATCTGTTGCTTAGGTTATGTACATGCCTGAGCCCTCATCTTATTATCCAATATAGTAATCCACATAGTTGCTTACTGATGTTCTTTAGTTACTGTTCCCTTTGGAATAAAATGTCATTTTTCCATTTTTCCTAAGGGTATTTTTGTCATTTCCTAACCCTATATTTATACTTGCTAGAGTTTTTAGACCTCATTTCATTATGTCATATACCAGTTTGTTTTAGCGGTGTGAATTGTGTCATTTACCAATTGGTTAGTTGCTATTATTTATAAAAGTAAGGGTTATGATGATAAATATGTAACACATTTGGTATCTTGGAGGAGCAACCTATAGGTGGCAGCCAGGTATTGGCGGGGCAACCTACAGATTGCAGCCATGTATTAGCAGGGCAACCAACAGATGGCATTCATGTCGTGGCATGGCAACCTATAAGTTGCAGCCATTGTGTAATGTGTTCTCTTGATAGAACTTACCCACATAACTGAGCCCGATTTTTACCTCCCTGCATTTTTTATCGTTTTCTACTCTCTCTAAAACTGTATTTTTAAAAGTTTGTTTCAGTATACGGCTAATTATTCGTATGGTCCTTATCGTAAAAGTTTTTTTTATTTAATAAAGTTTGTTTAATAGATGTTTCCCTCCTACTGATGTATGTTGTTTATCATAAACTGGTAACTCATCATATACTCTGTAAGTACTATTGTTACGTTATGCTAATCTTTGAGTAGTGTCGTTGTGTCTAAGATCTTTGCTCTTATGTGTGTTTTTGTTTAATCGTTTTAGCATCAATGAGGTACACTTCATATTCTTAGGTGCGAATTTCATTGAGAGGAATCAGCAAAGAAAAGAAAAAGGGTCAACATCTTAATGTGTATTTGAGAGATTGTCCCCGGGCTGAGGAGTGCCCACACCTAAATAAAGTATGAAAAAATTAGAAAAATAAGCGAGAACTTCTTTTTCATTTTGGCAAAAAAAGAAAGAAAGCTAAATATCAGAAATTTGGGGGGGGTGGGGAGGGGGAGGTTAAGGAGTGCTCCACCGACAGGGGCAACTGCCAGCAATTGAAAGAAAGTTACAAATAGACAAAATGAGGATGTTTGACACCTCGATTGTCCCAAAGCCCTCTCATGCGAATTAAACCAATTTAGTCAATGTTTGGTCCGGTTATTCTAGGGAAAGTAGGACTAGTCTTTATGGCCTTATTGATTTAGGAATTGTTACAACACTGGTTGTTGACGGTTGTTAGTGAATCCCGGAGCGCTTGTGACCCCAAATACTAGCTTGTAGACATCTCTCCAGGCTAGAATTGGTTAGATGACTTTATGTTATGGAAGAACCCAGAAAAAAGTCATTATTGGAGTAGCCCGCCCAGTAGAGGCTTTCTTACAAAGCTTTTGATGGTCTTATTGGCGCATACCACGGTGGGGTCTTCGACTGGGGTGAAGTCGTAACAAGGTAGCTGTAGGGGAACCTGTGGCTGGATTGAATCCTTCGCGATGGAAATTCCCTTCAAGGTGCTTGCTTCCACTGGTGGCGGTCGAGCAAAGGGTCCAAAGGACACGTAGCCGGGGGCGAGTCAGAAAATCCAAGAATTCCATTTTCCTTCTTGTTCATCAATCAGAAATCAAGACAAACCAGGCACTACGGTGAGACGTGAAGGCAACCGGAATCATTCCATTCAATTCCGAAGCCTAGTGTCTCCTGTAAGACTCTATCACCTTAATACTTTTGTTGAGGTTCTTCCTCCGGCCCGCTATTTACATAGCGAAGAAAGGCAAAAGCTCTTGCTCGAATGCGTGACTTATGTCTCTTTTTCCATTTATAAAAAGTAAGATGAATCTACGCTCCTCGGCCTATAGTAAGTGAATGAGAGGGTATGGGGTTCCGGGTCTTTTTCCAGTGAAAATTGACTAATAGGCAATCCCCTTTTTCCGTGATAATGTGAAAGGACTCAATTCCTTCTTTCTTCCCTAGTGAAATGTAGCAGGAACAGCCTTCCTGCAGTCGCATTAAGGAGATTTTTTTTTGAATCTCTTTACTCCTTCACCCGTAGCAAGTACTCATTTCTATTTAGTTGTTTTCTTACTCTATCCGGCTATTCAACCTGGTTTCCCTCTGCATATGCCATTAAGCGCGAACCAAGATCCGTGATACGAAAACCAAAATAAGTATGAGCAAGAAAAAGATATCGTGATGTAAGTCTATTATTCCTTGCATCATAGGTGTTGCTGCGTCTTGAGACCCTAATTGCCATGGTTCCACTACATCACAAGGAGCAATTGTGAGAAATAGTCATTCTAGAACAATCATTTGATCTGTCTCATTCTTTGACTGCTCTACTCTCCCAAAAATATCTAGAGACTTGTTCTTGCTCTTCCAATTCAGGAAGACTGATTTGCATGGTCCAACCAAAAAAGATATGGGATTTTTGGGCGTCAATCTTCTCTTACTTACGAGATTTCGAGTTCCTTGAAAAATAGATTGTATAATAAGTCAGTAGTGCTTTATTAATGGATTCACTTTCTTGCTAAGGAGATGAGTTGCCTTTTTTAGAAGAAAGATTGTAGAGACCCGTCCTAATCCATCTGGACGAATACATTACATTTGGTTACATCGCGAGGTACCTAACCTCTATATGATACATTTTACAAACATTGCATTCGTTTTTAAAAGATAAACTTTCATTACATTGATAGTTGACGGCATGCATACCATTTCATAATATACCAACTATAATTGACTTAATAATAATAATCTCGATGAACTCAACGACTCGAATGCAACGTCTTTTGAAATATGTCATGAATGACTCCAAGTAATATCTCTAAGATGAGCATATGCACAGCGGAAGATTTCTTTCATACCTGAGAATAAACATGCTTTAAAGTGTCAACCAAAAGGTTGGTGAGTTCATTAGTTTATCATAATCATTCATTTTCATCATTTTAATAGACCACAAGATTTCATATATTGTCACGTGTAACTCGCGAATTAAAATTCATTCATATGGTGAACACCAGGTAACCGACCTTAACAAGATGCATATAGAATATCCCCATCATTCCGGGACTCTCATCGGACATGATAAATCGAAGTACTAAAGCATCCGTAACCCGGATGGGGCTTGTTGGGCCCGATAGATCTATCTTTAGGATTCGCGTCAATTGGTGGCAATTATAATAAACACCAATTCTTAGGCTACCAAGCTAAAAAGGGGCATATTCGGTTTGATAATCCAACCATAGAATGTAGTTTCGATCATTTGTGTCTATTTCGTAAAGCATTTATAAAAGCAGCGCATGTATTCTCAGTCCCAAAAATATATATTGCAAAAGCATTTAAAAAAGGAGCAAATGAAACTCACTCTACAATATTTTGTAGTAAAAATATTCATACGACGATACTGAATAATGCAGGGTTGGCCTCGGATTCACGAACCTATATCAGTTATATATATTAAAACATATAATAAAAATTAACAAGTTTATATATATATTATTAATGTATTTCCTATATTAATAATCTTATGTAATTTGTAACTTAATCGTTTATATAAAAATATTTGTATCTATAATCATAATAATAATAATAGTAATGTAAATAATAAAAAAATAAAAATAATGATAATGATAATGATAATAATAATAATAATAATAATAATAATAATAATAATAATAATAATAATGATAAAAATTAATAATAATAAAATAATAATAATTTTAACAATCATGATAATAATAATATTTATATTCCTAATAATGATATTAATTTAGTAATAATAATAATAATAATAATAATTTTAGAATACAACCTTTGAAGAAACAAGCTTCAAAAAAAATAAAACGTTACTGCGCGGGCTCGAACCCGAGACCTCTTGGTCAAGCACATCAAGACCAAACCACTACTCCACTATTTTGATTCTGTATTAATTAGGATTTTGAATCCTTTAAACTAGTTTCTGTAATGATCATAACCCATGAACCGAACATCATCATCGTAATCTAAATCATAACATCATCATCATATTCGTAAACCATTTCCCTCATGATCACGATTATGTCCATAACATCTAACATCATCTTCACTTCGATATCGTAATCATCCCCATGATCATCGTGGTCCTTCTTCATCGTACGATACCATTTGATCATCATAACAACACCATTACAATACTTTAACTATCATCATCATCTTCTTAATATCCATCATCTTTATCATCTTAATTATAATCACAATCATAATCATAACATAATTATAATCATAACATAATCATAATCATATCATGATCATCACTATTATCATATTCATAATTCACCATCCTAATTATATTATGAATATCAATCGTGTACCAAAAAAAATAGTTGTCATGTTATTCAAACATTTACGGCCCATCATGGCAGCCCAATCAATTACATCAACAGCCCATTTAGTTACTAAGGTCCAATACCATAGTCCAGCAACTAAATCGATTAGCAGCCCATTACATCCATCTATAAACTCTCGATTGGCAGGTTCAAAAAGTAGCAGTTTCACGAAAAGGTCACCGTATCATTTATCATCTTAACATCTTATCATGAAACATGATAATACTAAAAATGAACATATATTTCATAGCATTATTCCTCAAGAAAGACAAGCTTTTAGTTGCAATTGTCCTATTTACAACTGATATTCGTTTAAATAATAAAAGGTGAAGACAAAAGACAGATTCGACGAATTGAAGACGCAAACGACCAAAAAGCTCAAAAGTACAAAATACAATCAATAAGGTTCCAATTATTGATAAGAAACGTCTCAAAATTACAAGACTACAAGATTCAAAAGACAAAGTACAACATATTAATTATTCGCAAGGACGTTTGAAAATCCGGAACCTGGACCAGAGTCAACTCTCAACGCTCGACGCAACAGACTAAAAATTTTACATCAACTATGCACATGAATATAATATAATATATAATTAATTCTTAAAATTAATATATATATTATATTATATTATATTTAAAAACCGTCGGCATAAAAAACAAACACTTTTGAGTCTCCGCAGCTGGCCATGCGATCGCATGGCCTGGAAGGCATAAATCCATGCGATCGCATGGTGCACAGTTCCAGCCCACATGCCTATAAAAATTGAGCTTTGGTGCACCACAAAAACACATCTTTTTCTTCTCCTCATTCAACGTATAATATTTATATTTATATTATAATTTTAATTTTAATTTATAATAATAATGGTGTGTTAGCGAATGTTGTAAGGGTGTAAGTCAAAATTCTGTCCGTGTAACGCTACGATATTTTTAATCATTGTAAGTTATGTTCAACCTTTTTAATTTAATGTCTCGTAGCTAAGTTATTATTATGCTTATTTAATCCGAAGTAATCATGATGTTGGGCTAATTACTAAAATTGGGTAATTAGGCTTTGTACCATAATTGGGGTTTGGACAAAAGAACGACACTTGTGGAAATTAGACTATGGGCAATTAATGGGTTTTATATTTGTTTAACTAAATGATAGTTTGTTAATTTTAATATAAAGATTTACAATTGAACATCCCTATAAATAACCATATACACTCAATCGGACACGATGGGCGGGATATTTATATGTTCGAATAATCGTTCATTTAACCGAACACGGGAATGAATTAATAGTCTATGGAATTATTAAAACAGGGGTGAAATTATGTACAAGGACACTTGGCATAATTGATAACAAAGTATTAAAACCTTGGGTTACACTCAGTCGACATCCTGGTGTAATTATTAAACAAAGTATTAAAATATTGTTACAGTTTAAGTCCCCAATTAGTTGGAATATTTAACTTCGGGTATAAGGATAATTTGACGAGGATACTCGCACTTTATATTTATGACTGATGGACTGTTATGGACAAAAACCAGATGGACATATTAAATAATCCAGGACAAAGGACAATTAACCCATGGGCATAAAACTAAAATCAACACGTCAAACATCATGATTACGGAAGTTTAAATAAGCATAATTCTTTTATTTCATATTTAATTTCCTTTATTTTATATTTAATTACACTTCTAATTATCGCACTTTTATTTATTGTTATTATATTTAATTGCACTTTTAATTATCGTATTTTTAATTATCGCAAGTTTATTTTATCGCACTTTTATTTATCGCAATTTCATTATCGTTATTTACTTTACGCTTTAAATTAAGTCTTTTATTTATTTAATATTTTACATTTTGTTTTAACTGCGACTAAAGTTTTAAAATTGATAAACCGGTCATTAAACGGTAAAAACCCCCCTTTATAATAATAATATTACTTATATATATATTTGTATTTTTATAAAATAAAACTAATATAGCGTTAAGCTTTGATTAAAAGATTTTCCCTGTGGAACGAACCGTACTTACTAAAAACTACACTACTGTACGATTAGGTACACTGCCTATAAGTGTTGTAGCAAGGTTTAAGTATATCCATTCAATAAATAAATAAATATCTTGAGTAAAATTGTATCGTATTTAATAGTATTTCCTTGTAAAATTTAATAGTATTTTATACCCCTTAGCTTTAACATCTAGTATTTTTTTGGCGCCGCGGCCGGGGAACATCTAGCTTAAAAGCCGAAAGCGCAACGCTAATATATATAAAAAACAAAAAGATTTTTATTTTTAGTTTATTTTTATTAAAATACGCTTTTGTAAAAAAATACGTTTTAATATATTCGAAAATATAAAAAGAAAAACAAAAATATAAATATTTTTAAGAGTTTGTTAAATATTTAAGTTCTATAAAAGCTTCTTTATATTTATTTTATAAAAATATAAGTTTTATTTAATTTATAAAAATATATTATATAAATATTTAAAACAGAAAAAATAAACACAGCAAAATAAAAAAAAATAATAAAACATTCGGCCTGCTACTGTAGCAGCCCGTAAACTGGCCCAAAATCCTGGCTCATGCGATCGCATGAGCCCGAAGGCATAAACTCATGCGATCGCATGAGATCGTCTGACACGCCACAGTTTACCCTAATTCAGCATTTATTACGGGTATTATTTATTATTATTAATTTAAAACCCTAATTAGGTTATATATATTATATTATTTAGTTTAGTTATTTTATTATTTGTATTATTTAGTTTAATTAGTTTAATTAATTTATAAATTAATAGTTTTATAAAATAAATAATATAAAAATAATATTTTTATAAAAATTGTAATTTTTGCAACTTTTAGTTTATTTTTATATTTTGTCCCTTTTTAATTGTTTTAGCGTAATATTTGTATTTTTCGCTCATATTTAGTTTTAAACTTAGTTTTTGCCATAGTTATTTTTATTTATAGATTTTTAGGCCTTGCCGTAAAATCCTTAAGTGCTTTTTCTTTACACTAAGATTTAGGTGCTTTAGAATTTTGCGACGCCTTTTTAAGTTTTAGTACCTTTTTAAGTTATTTCCATTTGTGATATAGTTTTACTTGTAAGCTTTAATATTTTTAGACGACTTTTACCTATGTATCAATTATCATTCCAATTAGTAATCTCAATTTGCGATTATAATTTTAAGTTAGTGATAGTAATAAGGTTGGGTTAGTCAAGTATTTTTAAGTTTTATAAGTCACTCTTTTTCTTTCTTATTTTTCGACGCCTTTTATTTTTTCGATCTTTTCTTTTTCGACCTTTTTCGACGCGCTCTTTTTCTTTCTTATTTCTCGCTATTCTAGTTTTAGGACATATATTTTTTTTTCTACTTCTTATCTAAATTTCTTAAAATTACGAAAATTTATTTTAAGTGGTTAAATTGATAGACATCAAAATTTTCTGGTTCGTAGTAATAGTTGGATTTGTACGTGGACCGGGTTATTGGAGCCAAACAGTCCTCAATTATATTGAGACCAAACGAATACTGCCCCTCTGCTGCATCTTTTGGCTATTCGAAACGTGGGCAAAATCAGAAAAGTCTATTAATTGGATAACTTATATAATTTTTTCTTTCCTTTTAAAAACTAATAGGATATTCAGTGAATGCACCGAGCAAGATGTTCACCACCTGTAACTAGATCAAGACATTTAGCAAATATTACCGCCGTTGATTTTTCTTTAGAATCGTCATCCAGTCAACCAAGTACTCCAGTTCAAATTTCCGATAATCCATTTTTTGAACCCGACCTCACAATTGAGAATCCGGAGAATATTCAGGGACGATTCATAGATCCTGAACCATTAAATTTTCCTCCGGAACCACCAATCATTCCAACAGAGATTGTTGAGGAACGAACCATTAAATCAGAATCCTCTAGTGATTCCGATTCAACAAATTCAATTATGGAGAATCTGGAACCTTTAAGTATGGAAGACCGAATGAGAGCTAAACGCACTGGCCAAGGTCACGCAATTACTCATCCTGACATTAATGCGCCAGATTATGAAATCAAAGGACAAATTCTACACATGGTGACTAATCAATGCCAATTTAGTGGTGCGCCGAAGGAAGATCCAAATGAACATCTTCGTACCTTTAATAGGATCTGCACACTATTTAAAATCCGAGAAGTGGAGGATGAATAGATATATCTCATGTTATTTCCCTGGACATTAAAGGGAGAAGCCAAAGATTGGTTGGAATCGTTACCTGAAGGGGCGATTGATACATGGGACGTTTTAGTTGAAAAATTTCTTAAACAATTCTTTCCGACATCTAAAGCCGTAAGACTTCAAGGAGAAATTGTTACGTTCACACAGAAACCGAATGAAACTCTATATGAGGCGTGGACTAGATTTGGAAAGTTATTAAGAGGATGTCCGCAACATGGTTTAGACACCTGTCAAATAGTAAAAATATTCTACCAAGGATGCGACATCACTACAAGGAAAGACATAGATATAGCAGCTGGTGGTTCTATTATGAAGAAAACCGAAACTGATGCTTATAAAATTATTGATAACACTGCTTCCCACTCACATGAGTGGCACCAAGAAAAAGATATCGTTAGATCATCTAAAGCAGCTAGAGCCGATTATAGCCATGACTTAGATTCCATTTCTGCAAAGATAGATGCTGTCGAGAGACGAATGGAAAAGATGACTAAAGATATCCACTCAATACGAATTAGTTGTGAGCAGTGTGGAGGACCACATTTGACAAAAGATTGTCTCAGTATTGAATTAACAATGGAATAAAGAAAGAATATTTCATACATAAACCAAAGGCCTGGAAATAATTATCAGAATAATTATCAACCGCCAAGACCGATCTACAATCAAAACCAGAATTATAATCGAAATATTCCATACAACAACCAACAAGGTCCTAGCAATCAACAAGTATCCAATAATACTTACAATCAGCAAAGACCTAATTTTCAAAACAAACCACCACAAACCGATGATAAAAAGCCAAATTTAGAAGATATGATGACGAAGCTAGTTGAAACTCAAACGCAGTTTTTCACATCTCAGAAACAAACTAATGAACAAAATGCTCAAGCATTTAGAAATCAACAAGCTTCTATTCAAAACTTGGAACAAGAAGTAAGTAACCTAGTAAGGTTAATAGGTGAAAGAAAACCGGGAAGTTTACCTAGTGATACAAATGCTAACCTCCGGAATGAAACAGCTAAAGCCATTACCACAAGAAGTGGTACAACACCTAAACCACCTGAAATACCTGTAACTTCTGATGAAGCTATTCCTACTCCACAAGAACCACAACCTGATCAAGATAAGGAAAAAGAACCGGTAGTTGAAAAGGTTAATGAAGATAACACAGTTAAGGTTAAAACTTATGTTAAACCATACCAACCACCACTTCCTTACCCGAGTAAAATGAAAAAAGAGAAACTTGAAGCCGAGCAATCCAAATTCTTGGATATATTTAAACAAATAAATGTAAATCTTTCTTTCATTGATGTGATTTCAGGAATGCCTAGATATGCTAAATTTCTGAAAGATCTAATATCAAATAGAAATAAAATGGAAGAACTCTCGGCTGTTACTATGAATGCTAATTGTTCAGCAGTGCTGTTGAATAAGATACCAGAAAAATTATCTGATCCAGGAAGTTTCACAATTCCATGTTTTCTGGGTAGTCTTAGTTCAATAGAAGTATTGGCAGACTTAGGTGCTAGTATAAATTTAATGCCGTATTCACTATACACTAAACTAGACCTTGGAGAATTGAAACCAACAAGAATAAGCATACAACTAGCCGATCGATCAATAAAATATCCTAGAGGGATAATGGAGAATATGCTAGTTAAAGTTGGTACTTTAGTATTTCCAGTAGATTTTGTTGTTCTGGACATGGAAGAAGATTCTTAAGTTCCTCTCATATTAGGAAGACCATTCTTAAACACGGCTAAAGCAATGATAGACATGTTCGATAAGAAATTGACCCTAAGTATAGAGGACGAGAGTGTTACCTTTTCAGTTGATAGAGCAATGCAACAACCGCAATCTGCAGATGATACATGTTATTATATTCAAACTATAGATTTACATGCAGAATTGTTAAAAGAATTTCCAGAATTACAAGGAACAGGAGAATGTTCTTTAGGAGAAGGTAATGAACCAATTGATGAAGCTGAAATGTTAGCTACACTAATAGCAAATGGATATGAACCAACAACAGAAGAAATTCAAATGCTAAAAGAAGAAGACAGATATCGATATAAATCATCGATAGAAGAACCTCCGAAATTAGAGTTAAAGCCACTTCCAAACCATTTGGAATACGCTTATTTACATGGTAAATCTGAATTACCTGTAATAATATCGTCTTCTCTTACTGAAAAAGAGAAATCACAACTCATTTCTGTGTTGAAAGCTCATAAACCAGCCATTGCATGGAAGATTCATGATATTAAAGGAATAAGTCCTTCGTATTGCACACATAAAATCCTTATGGAAGAAGGTCATAAAACGTATGTGCAACGCCAACGAAGACTAAATCCTATTATGCAAGATGTAGTTAAAAAAGAAATTATTAAACTGCTAGATGCAGGTTTAATTTATCCAATCTCTGATAGTCCATGGGTAAGCCCAGTTCAATGCGTGCCTAAGAAGGGTGGCATGAATGTCATCACAAATGAAAAAAATGAGCTTATTCCTACTAGGACTGTAACAGGATGGCGTGTGTGTATTAATTATAGAAAATTAAATGACGCCACCAGAAAAGATCACTTTCCCTTACCTTTTATTGATCAAATGTTGGAAAGATTAGCCGGAAACAGTTACTATTGTTTTCTTGATGGATTTTCCGGATATTTTCAAATTCCAATAACACCCGAAGATCAAGAGAAAACCACGTTCACGTGCCCTTATGGTACTTTTGCTTTCAAACGCATGCCATTTGGACTTTGCAATGCCCCTGCAACCTTTCAAAGGTGCATGATGGCGATTTTTCACGACATGATAGAAGAATACATGGAAGTTTTCATGGATGACTTTTCAGTCTTCTGTGATACATTTGAATCATGTCTAGTTAATCTTGAACGAATGCTTATTAGATGCGAACAATCAAATCTAGTACTTAATTGGGAGAAATGCCATTTCATGGTTAAAGAAGGCATCGTTCTTGGACATAAAATTTCAAAAGAATGAATTGAAGTGGATAGAGCTAAAGTAGATGTAATTGCTAAACTTCCACATCCCACCAATGTTAGAGGAGTTAGGAGTTTTCTAGGGCATGCCGGTTTTTACCGACGTTTCATAAAAGATTTTTCTAAAATTGCCACTCCTATGAATAAACTCCTAGAAAAGGATGCTCCATTCATCTTTTCAGATGAATGCATCAAATCTTTTAATATTCTTAAAGAGAAACTCACTAACGCGCCAATCATGATAACACCAAATTGGAATCTACCGTTTGAACTAATGTGCGATGCAAGTGATTTTGCAATTGGAGCCGTTTTAGGACAAAGGATTGAAAAACAATTTCAACCTATATATTATGCTAGTAAGACGTTACAAGGAGCACAAACGAACTATACAACTA
Source organism: Rutidosis leptorrhynchoides (assembly GCF_046630445.1). Classification (NCBI taxonomy): domain Eukaryota; kingdom Viridiplantae; phylum Streptophyta; class Magnoliopsida; order Asterales; family Asteraceae; genus Rutidosis; species Rutidosis leptorrhynchoides. The sequence goes on along the minus strand of NC_092342.1, from coordinate 253,777,664 downwards.
CTGAAAAAGAACTCCTTGCTATTGTCTTTACTTTTGACAAATTTCGTTCATATCTCGTTCTAGCAAAAACGGTGGTATATACCGACCATTCTGCTCTTAGATACCTATTTTCGAAACAAGATGCCAAACCAAGATTAATCCATTGGATCTTACTCTTACAAGAGTTCGATATTGAAATTCGAGATAAAAGAGGAGCAGAAAATCTCGCCGCTGATCATCTTTCTCGTCTTGAAAATCCTGAATTAGAAGTTTTAAATGAATCGACCATACAAGACAACTTTCCTGATGAATATCTATTGACGATAGATTATAATGAAATTCCATGGTTTGCAGACTATGCAAACTACTTAGTATGTGGATTCCTTGAAAAAGGATTATCGTACCAAAAACGAAAGAAATTCTTCAGTGATATAAAACACTATTTCTGGGAAGATCCACATCTGTTTAAAAGTTATCCCGATGGAATAATACGCCGATGTGTATTTGGAGATGAAGCTAGTAAAATTTTTAACCATTGTCACACAGGACCAACAGGAGGGCACTATGGGCCTCAACTAACAGCAAGAAAAGTTTATGATGCTGGATTCTATTGGCCTACAATTTACAAAGACGCACACCTTCTTTGCAAATCATGTGATGCATGCCAAAGAGCCAGAAAAATAAGTCAACGTGATGAAATGCCACAAAATGTCATTCAAGTATGTGAAGTATTTGACATTTGGGGTATTGACTTTATGGGTCCATTTCCAAAATCTCATAATAATCTCTATATTCTCGTAGCCATTGATTATGTATCTAAATGGGCGGAAGCACAAGCTCTCCCAACTAACGATGCACAAGTTATAGTCAACTTTTTAAAATGTCTTTTTGCAAGGTTTGGAACACCGAAAGCTTTAATAAGTGATCGGGGTACTCATTTCTGTAATAATCAACTTAAAAAAGTTCTCAAAAGATATGGAGTAACTCATAAAATCTCCACCGCATATCATCCACAAACAAGTGGACAAGTTGAAATACCAACCGAGCTTTAAAATGTATTCTAGAGAAAACCGTAGGATCAAATCCGAAGTAATGGTCCACTAAATTGGAGGATGCACTTTGGGCTTTTAGAACAGCCTACAAAACTCCAATTGGAACCACACCTTTTAAACTCGTCTACGGAAAAGCATGTCATCTTCCAGTAGAAATTGAACACAAAGCATTTTGGGCTTTGAAGACATGTAATCTTGATTTACATGAAGCTGGACGTCTACGGTTAAATCAATTAAACGAATTAGAAGAATTAAGACATGAAGCATACGAAAATTCGTTAATCTATAAGGAAAGAACGAAGAAATGGCATGATAAAAGAATCAGAAGTTCAAAAGAATTCAAAGAAGGAGACAGAGTTCTTCTTTTCAATTCACGATTCAAGCTATTTCCTGGAAAATTGAAATCGAGATGGTCTGGACCATTCATAGTCAAAAGAGTTTTCCCATACGGAACGATAGAATTAATAAATTCAAATGGAATTGAATTTAAAGTTAATGGTCACAGAGTTAAACATTACATAGATAGTCCGATGGAAGTCGACAACGAAGTTAATCAAAATTTCGATACCACAGCTAACTAAGTGTGGGGAGAATCAAGTCTTTTAAGGATTTTATGTATTTCTGTTAGAGTTAGATTGTCTGTTTTCATGTAGTTCTTGAAAATGGAACCCGAATGGTCTTTCCCTAGCAGACCCTAAAGAACTAGTCTTCTCCCCCCATTCTGAATTTTTATTTTTATTTAGGAAATGAAGACTGCCTGTGAACTAAACCATGGTCTAATGCTACACGCTTTGATCACTAAACGTAATAATGACACACTTCCAAGTGAAATAGTATCAGTAATCAGAGAAAGATTGGACAAAGTAAGAAAAGAATCCAGATGCGAAGATAATAAGTTACAATTTGGTAAAGGAAAATCAAAATTCGCAGCGAAAAGAATAGCACGACACCTTGAAAGATGTCACAAATGCGGAAAATGGTCACATGGAGGTAAATGTTCAAATAATCAAACCTATTCAAACACCGAATTTGTTACTTTATGCGGAGACGGACCGTTCATATGTTTAGAAGAAAAAACACTGAATGCTCGAGGTTACGCCTATATAGCCATGGAAAATCAATTAAACCGATTATCTTATGAATGGGATAGATCGTATCACTAAGAATACTATCTCACAGGTAAGTCCGTACAGTTTTTATTTTTTATTTTTATTTTTAACCTTTTGATAATAAAAGGCTAATTTGTTCGCTATAAAGTATTAAATTGGTATTGAATAAAATTAGGTTTGGCGACCGAAATTATTGATATCATACAAAAATTTATTACATCACTGCGAAATTTAACGTTTATTCTTAAGGTATAAATATCTTTAATCAATCAACCCAAAATATTTCAAAAATTCGTCATGAGTTAAATTAGGTCATGGAACCGAAATTACTTTACCGAAAAGAGGGGCGCATATTTTTGATAATATTTGATTGATTAAAGTGGGATAAAAGACCAAAAAGATTTTTAATTTTATTTTTACCATGTTTTTAAAATTAATATATAAATATTAAATTAATATTTTGAACTTTGTAAAATCAATATATTTAAGTTTGTAAATATTTGAAAAATTAATCTTTTTAATATAAGTTTGTATGTATAAAAACAAAAATATAATATAAGTTTGGTGTAAATTTATAATATGAATTTTTAATTAAGTTTAATATGAATTTTTAATTTTATGCATTTTAAATTTAAGTTTGGTGTGAATTTAAAAACAAAAATTTACTGTATTTCGCTAAGTTAAAAATATGATTTTTAAAATTCGTCGTGAGTTGAAGACTAGGTCCTTGAACCGAAATTGCTTTACCCGAGGGAGGGACGAGAACTTTTATTATCATTATTTTTAATCTTATTGAATTAAAGTATGCCAAAAACATTAAAAAATCTAAAAATCTTTATTTTTAAAACCGCGCTTTGATTTGACAAATTTTAAAAATTTTGTCGAGGGACAGACTAGGACATCGATTCGAAACGCCCTCATCTTAAAAAGAAACAAATTTTTAAAATTTTATTAATTTTATGTTTTATAAAGTATAAGGTTTTATTAAAAGGGTGAAAACACTGTACCTGGGACTCCATGCGATCGCATGGAGTTTGGCATTTGGTGCCATGCGATCGCATGGGGAGAAAATCCAGGCCAGATACAAACGAGCCAGAGAGCTGTTCTTCACACAAAACACACACAAATACACGAAAATACCCCAAAATACTCTCTAAAATTCGCAATTTTCCACCGTAATTCGTCATTTTTCTTACTCTAATCATGCCTAGATTCTCATTCTTCAGCAAAATGGTAAAAATTACACCCCTAAACTCTATAAATTCCTAGTTTTTGTGATAATTACTAATTTTTTACCTAATGCGATTTTGTTAATTTCTAGTGTAATTAGTGTTAAATTGTTAGTATTTTATGCATGTATAAACTAGATTCATGCTATTTAACATGATTTGAAGCCAAAAACTTCAAAATTTTTAGAAATCTAGGGTTTGTGTTCTTTAGCAATTTGGGGCTTTTAATATAAACAGGTTATGGCCGATTTTTGTCATGAATTATTGCTAAATTGAGTAGTGTAACATGTTTAGATAGTTAAACGATCCAAACATTGATCCTAAACATGATTTTTGGAGATTAAAGTGGACTTTTTAAGTCCAAAATTCATGAACTTGATTAATTTGATATATTTGCCATTTGAGACTTGTTTAATTATTAGTAATGACTATTTTGACATGTTATTTGAGTTAAAAGCTTATGAACTTTGTATACATTTTCATATGTGCTTATTTGAAAAGTGTAGAATTGTGAAAAATTGTGAAAATGTGTATAAGTTTAATTTTGATTTAACATGTTATAGTGATTGTTTTAAGTTGTTATTTTGCTAACACTAATGCATATTTGGATGCACAAATTTTGTGTTTAATGTGTTTTGCAGAAAGCCGATACTGGAGGTTCAGGAGCATCATCATCTAGACGACCAGCACCAGCACCAGAACCAGAACCAGAAATGCAACACGAACAAGAACCACAACAAGAACCACAACAACAGCCTGATCATCATATGCCTTATTATGATCCGGTACAGTTTGTTGATGAATTCATAGTATTCCCAATGAGGCCGCCAGTAGAATTCCCAACGATTCCTGAGCACACTCTGCATCCTAATCTAAGATTTGATAGGAGATGGAGAGATTACGAGACATATCAAAGGAACAAATTCAAATTGGTAACAAAAAATGTAGAGGTGCCAAGGGTAATCGATTGGGCCCCTTTGGAAACGGTCCATCTAGTTGACCGTGTTAGACAGCTTTTGGTACAAAGGTATGGCAGTTCTTCTTTTACAGATTGGGAACGTCTTTTCACCATTCGTAGACCTGTATATAAGGAATGGTGTGTTGAGTTGATGAGTACTGTATCACTTGATACAAATATAGTTAGAATAGATCATAGAAGATTTCTTAGGTTTATCCTTAGCGGTAGGATGTACAGAATGTCCATGCTGGACATGGCCAGGGCCTTACAGATATATACTCCTGGTGAGTTGCTATTACCCGATTGTACAAATTTGATTCATTATGGTGAAAGGGTAGATAGTAACTTTGACGCTGACGCCATTTGGAGGCGTATGTCACATTTTGATGTTTTTACACGAGCAGGAGGACACTCCTATACACATATTGACAGAGCCGAGCTTCGTATTATTCATAGATTTTTGGCTAACTCGATTACACAGAGAGGTCACAATAAAGAAAAAATTACCTTACATGATTTATTCTACCTAAAGTGTATTCGGGATCCTAGAATCTTAGTCAATATCCCTTACTGTGTTGCTTTTTATTTATCTAAAATGGTAGAGGGAATGCAGGACGGGAGTATAATAGGAGGAGGTATTTTTGTTACTCTCATTAGAGAGTATTTAGGTGTTGATAGGAACCAAGGGGGTCTATTACAGCTTTGTAGAGAACAGGTTGAGCCCTTAGGATTGAAAGTTTATGTGGGTGCTAAGGTATTGAAAAGTAGACGTAACCAGGTAGTACCCTATGAGGGATCTCATCCTCAGGTAGAGAGAGGCTCAGACGAGGAAATGGAGGAGGTGGAAGACATTAGGGATGTCTTTCGAGATGCTATTCTTGACGTGAACTTTCGTATAGATGAGGAAGCAATGACGAACGCGGCCAGACATAGTATGTATGAGCAGTGGAACTCCGAGCGAGTATATGAGGATTATAGGCGACGCCAACACGATAGTTGGGTAGTTCATCAGCACCAAATCATGAGCCAGCTATCATATCAGGTACCAAATAACTATGTACCTACTCGACCTGCTCATTTTCCGCCACACAGCCCCGATATCCGACCACCCTTTAACCGGTATGACTATAACCAAGCCTATCAGAACACCTATAACCAACAATGGAACCCACCTGATGAGATGAACTGGAACCCCTATCCAGACTGATTTGGTTCCATTTGGTTATTTATATGATTTTTATGTTTTTATCTTTTTACTTATTCATGTTTAAACTTATGTTATTGAATATAGTTATGTAATTTTTATAATTTTTATTATTATTGTGTACTAATATTTCACATTTAGGATTTGAAAGTGGGATATTAAGTCCCATTTCAAATTGCCATGCATGTTTATATTTGTATGTATGTATATTGTAAATTGTACAAAACAGGGTAAAACAGCGCATTTTCAAAGACTGGCTTTAAGTTCAGCAAAAGCTACTAATTTTGACGATAAGATGACAAATAAATGTGATGTAACAACAGACGGAATGAAGAAATGATATGCACCATTTATGATTCAGTAAACAAACGCCAATATGTTTGGAAACTTTGGTAAAATTTAATCATTTTTCTACGCTAATCACCCTCAATAATATTAAATTGTTACTGATTTCTTGCAAATGAGGGCATTGCAAGATCTTAAGTGTGGGAAGAGGTTAAATTCTTTCGGATTTTTAAAAATTTTTAACTTAAAACACTTGGTTACCATTAAAAATACTAGTAAAGCAGTAGTTGTATTAGAATCTAGTGCTCTCTGATAATAAAGAATAGCCCTAGTCTTATATACTGACTACCCAATTCTAGTAAAATTTTCAAAATTTCCAATTGAATGAATTCAAAATCATGTTTATACATATTTATGAACGATAAAACTAGGTGTTAACACCCAAATTATTGTTACCTCGGAAAGGACATAAATTGAGAAACAAACCAAAATGTTAAAATTCTTTTAAAATGGAATAAATGACAATAAAAAGGAAAATAAAAGCCAAGTGTGGGAAAAATTACCAAGTTATCTTAAACATATGTCACATATTTCTGTAACAAATAATTGAAGATACTTTTGCTTTGGACTAAACTAAACTGTTTTACCCGATGAAAGAAAAGAAAAGATGGATCTACACGATGAATCAATTCCATCATTAAAAGGAAGTAAAGTCTTCCGAAAAAGACACGCGCTTCTTGATTTAGGTCATGAAGTTGTCGTCCAGACCAGCTGTAGGTTGAATAAAAACCTAGAAAGGTCATCACTAAAATTAGCAGGAAATCCACGGACCTCAGCATAAAACAGGGTCGCCAAGTGGTCAGACTTATCCTAACCATGAGAGGATCTGTCTCGTACAATGGGGGGGCACCGTGCAAATTAGCTTGATAAGACTAATAAATCAGATCCCCAGAAAGGATAATCTCCTTTAAAGATCAAAAATCAGCTTTTAAGACTGATATTACTCAATCCTAGAGATTGACCTTAAAGATTGAGAATTACAAACTCATGGAATTCAATGATATCTAAACTCGAGCTTGAACGAGAAAATATTTTGATAAAATTACAAACCGATTTGTTTTCTGAAAACCCATTTTCAATGCGTTCATTACCATTGAACGTAAAATCCTAGGAATTCATCTGGAATTCATTAGGTCATCTGAACCAAATCGGGTGTTAACCGTAAGAACGGTGGTTGCATAGCATGGTCAAAGACAGGACCTTGTGTCAGACCGAAAAATCATAAGGGTGAACTTTACTATTGCTCATACCAAGGATAGTAATTGCGTCCGACACGTTATAGACCATAATTAAAAGCATGTCAAGGGACATTGCCTTAACAGTTGCTTGTTCAACGCTTTCCTTTACAACCGGACGGTAGTTTACCGAAAGGTAATATACGAAGCAAGTATACTGGACGTGTTGCTTTCCCAATACAAGGTTAGCAAGTGGGTGACACAAAACCGCAAGTTTTGAGCTAAAATTTTCAAATCTGAAACCCACCAAACCCACAAAAATATTTTGCAAACACCGGTGAAGGGTTATTCCGGAAAACTTATCTAGGGTAAAAGCTAGATTGAATTTTCAAAAAGATCAAATATTTTCATAAAGATCCAATTTCTTAAAGGATCTAAATTTTTATAGTCATGTGGGACTGTAAACCACAACGTTACTACCATTGTTTATACCGCCGTAAAGAAATCACTGATGTACAAAGTGTGAAGAATAAAGAAGTGATTCTTGTATTTCAAGACTATATTGCTTGAGGACAAGCAACGCTCAAGTGTGGGAATATTTGATAATGCTAAAAACGAACATATATTTCATAGCATTATTCCTCAAGAAAGACAAGCTTCTAGTTGCAATTGTCCTATTTACAAGTGATATTCGTTTAAATAATAAAAGGTGAAGACAACAGACAGATTCGACGAATTGAAGACGCAAATGACCAAAAAGCTCAAAAGTACAAAATACAATCAATAAGGTTCCAATTATTGATAAGAAACGTCTCAAAATTACAAGAGTACAAGATTCAAAACGCAAAGTACAAGATATTAAATTATTCGCAAGGACGTTCGAAAATCCGGAACCGGGACCAGAGTCAACTCTCAACGCTCGACGCAACGGACTAAAAATTTCAAGTCAACTATGCACATGAATATAATATAATATATAATTAATTCTTAAAATTAATATATATATTATATTATATTTAAAAACCGTCGGCATAAAAAAACAAAGACTTTTGAGTCTCCCCAGCTGGCCATGCGATCGCATGGCCTAGAAGGCATAAATCCATGCGATCGCATGGTGCACAACTCCAGCCCACATGCCTATAAAAATCAAGCTTTGGTGCACCACAAAAACACATCTTTTTCTTCTCCTCATTCAACGTATAATATTTATATTTATATTATAATTTTAATTTTAATTTATAATAATAAGGGTGTGTTAGCGAATATTGTAAGGGTGTAAGTCAAAATTCTGTCCGTGTAACGATACGCTATTTTTAATCATTGTAAGTTATGTTCAACCTTTTTAATTTAATGTCTCGTAGCTAAGTTATTATTATGCTTATTTAATCCGAAGTAATCATGATGTTGGGCTAATTACTAAAATTGGGTAATTAGGCTTTGTACCATAATTGTGGTTTGGACAAAAGAATGACACTTGTGGAAATTAGACTATGGGCTATTAATGGGCTTTATATTTGTTTAACTAAATGATAGTTTGTTAATTTTAATATAAAGATTTACAATTGGACGTCCCTATAAATAACCATATACACTAAATCGGACACGATGGGCGGGATATTTATATGTGCGAATAATCGTTCATTTAACCGGACACGGGAATGAATTAATAGTCTATGGAATTATTAAAACAAGGGTGAAATTATGTACAAGGACACTTGGCATAATTGATAACAAAGTATTAAAACCTTGGGTTACACTCAATCGACATCCTGGTGTAATTATTAAACAAAGTATTAAAATATTGTTACAGTTTAAGTCCCCAATTAGTTGGAATATTTAACTTCGGGTATAAGGATAATTTGACGAGGATACTCGCACTTTATATTTATGACTGATGGACTGTTATGGACAAAAACCAGACGGACATATTAAATAATCCAGGACAAAGGACAATTAACCCATGGGCATAAAACTAAAATCAACACGTCAAACATCATGATTACGGAAGTTTAAATAAGCATAATTCTTTTATTTCATATTTAATTTCCTTTATTTTATATTTAATTTCACTTCTAATTATCGCACTTTTATTTATTGTTATTATATTTAATTGCACTTTTAATTATCGTATTTTTAATTATCGCAAGTTTATTTTATCGCACTTTTATTTATCGCAATTTCATTATCTTTATTTACTTTACGCTTTAAATTAAGTCTTTTATTTATTTAATATTTTACATTTTGTTTTAACTGCGACTAAAGTTTTAAAATCGACAAACCGGACATTAAACGGTAAAAACCCCCCTTTATAATAATAATATTACTTATATATATATATTTGTATTTTTATAAAATAAAACTAATATGGCGTTAAGCTTTGATTAAAAGATTTTCCCTGTGGAACGAACCGGACTTACTAAAAACTACACTACTGTACGATTAGGTACACTGTCTATAAGTGTTGTAGCAAGGTTTAAGTATATCCATTCAATAAATAAATAAATATCTTGAGTAAAATTGTATCGTATTTAATAGTATTTCTTTGTAAAATTTAATAGTATTTTATACCCCTTAGCTTTAACATCAAAACACGATTATCATGATCATTATATCATCATTACGATCATCATAATCATGTTATCACATAATCATTCGTTCTTCATCATTGAAAAGAAAAGGGAAAAAATTATATATATAAAACTATTGGGTTTGGTGATCGAAATAAAAACAGAAATCAAACAGAAGCACTGATAGTTCGAATGATTTGCAGAAGGTTCTCGTTTGGGCTGTGGTTAAGTAGGAACTATAGCAGCAACATTGACGTGCCTGGGTTTGGTGTTAATCCGAAACAGAAAACAGAAGGTGTTTGGTCGGATAGTGATCGGAGGAGGGTTGTTTTGAGTTGGGTTTTGTTTTGAGGTACACGATTGAAAGGACCCGTCCTAATCCATCCGGAGGAAGTCCGTATCGATTATAAACGATTCACAATAGTTGATTACATCGCGAGGTACTTTACCTCTATATGTTACATTTTACAAACATTGCATTCGTTTTTGAAAAGAAAATATTTCATTACATCGAAAGTTGACGGCATGCATACCATTTCATAATATATCTAACTATAATTGACTTAATATTAATCTTGATGAACTCAACGATTTGAATGCAACGTCTTTTGAAATATGTCATGAATGGGTCCAAGTAATATCCCTAAAATGAGCAAATTCACAGCGAAAGATTTCTTTCGTACCTGAGAATAAACATGCTTTAAAGTGTCAACCAATAGGTTGGTGAGTTCATTAGTTTAACATGAATAATCATTTCTATCTTTTTAATAGACCACAAGATTTCATATTTCAATACACATCCCATACATAGAGATAAAAATCATTCATATGGATTGAGCACCTGGTAACCGACATTCACAATATGCATATAAGAATATCCCCATCATTCCGGGATCCTCCATCAGACATGATATAAATTTCGAAGTACTAAAGCATCCGGTACTTTGGATGGGGCTTGTTGGGCCCGATAGATCTATCTTTAGAGTTCGCGTCAATTAGGGTGTCTGTTCCCTAATTCTTAGATTACCAGACTTAATAAAAAGGGCATATTCGATTAGATAATCTAACCATAGAATGTAGTTTCGATTACTTGTGTCTATTTCATAAAGCATTTATAAAAGCAGCGCATGTATTCTCAGCCCAAAAATATAAAGGGTAAAAAAGGCAAATGAAACTCACCTAATGTATTTTGTAGTAAAAATACATATGACTATACTGAACAATGCAGGGTTGGCCTCGGATTCACGAACCTATATCATTTGTATATATAAATATATTAAAACTTATAATCATAATCGAACAATTCCATATGTTATGACTTTATATATTATTCATGTAATTGGTATATATATTTGTAAATGATTATTATTTATATAGTTATATGTACATATATATATATATATATATATATATATATATATATATATATATATATATATATATATATATATATATATATATATATATATATATATATATTAAAAATATCTAATTTATTTTATATGAATATTTATGTAAAAATTGTTAATATAAAATATTCATACATATATGTAATATTACTTATAAGTATATTTTTATATATTTAATAATATAGTAATTAAAAGTTGTAATTGACTATAATGATAATATTAATAATAACATTACTTATAATAATAATTATGACAAGAATCATAGTAATAATAGTAGTGACATTTATAATAATACTTGTAACAATAATAATAGATGTAATACCTATTATTATCAATTCTTATAATAATAATAATAACTACAACAATAGTAATAATAATAATAATAATAATAATAATAATAATAATAATAATAATAATAATAATAATAATAATAATAATAATAATAATAACAATAATAATAATAATCAATTTAGAACTTGAAATCTACCTCAAAATTCGGGATAAAAAAGAAGTGTCTCAACCAGGTCTTGAACCCGAGACCTCTCGTTTCCCGACATTCCCCTCAAACCATTACTCCATATTTGTTTTCTTGATTAACTTCCGACCCCAAATTATTATAACCCGTAATATACATTATCCATTTTCTTCTTCATCTTCTCGACATAATTAACCCAGAACATAAAACTCAATCTAGTAAATTAATCATTTTAGGTTTCAAGATTTCAAACGAAACAGATACAATCAATAGTTTAATAAATTGTTTATAACAGGAAAGGAAATAAAAAAAAAAATTAAGCAGCAGTAGAATGAAAAAAAAAAACACGATGAACTCCTCATATGGTGATTTTGGAATCTAGATCATATCAGTAAGTACTTACTAAACGAAAAAGATCTTAAATCAATCTTAGAAACTTTCCATACCATCAATTGGACCTAAAACTCTCATTAGAATTCGAATTTTGCTAAGAATGAAACTGTTTGACTTTTTCTTCATAATTTTGACTTCGAAAATTGATACTCGATACTAAAAATTAGACTTTAGAACTTTGCAGATAGTTTGAACATATGATTTCCAACAGAACTGCATTTAACACTTTTTGAATTTGTTTGCAAAAGTCGAGCCTTTAAAAATGGACCAAGAACAGAACAGTTATCTGCCGTTCTTCATTTATTTTCATTAATTTTGTTTAATTAGAAGCTGTTAAAGAATTTTGTGAGTTGTGAAAGATATTGTGAAGTTTTTACGATATAAATTATCAACTAAAACAATTATATACAGCCAAATTGATGGATACTTTTGAAATCAGAACAGATAAGAACAAATAAAAAAGTAAAAGTTTGATTTGCTCTTTAACTGATTTTTGTTTGCATCTGTTTAAATGGAATCATTTTGTACTGGATTGTAGACATGAAAATCCAATCACTGACTAAGTGTATAAGCAAGTGGGATAAAAACAATCTTGTTTGTTTCCTGACACTTTCCTTAAAATTAATTAATATAAACATTTAATAATAATAATAGTAAATAATAATTAATAATAATAATAATATTTATAATAAATGACAATAATAATAATGAAAATGATAATAATATTATTGTTAATGATAATAATAATAGTAATACTAATTATAATAATATTAACATCAATAATGATAATAATAATATTAGTAATAATAATATGATAAATTAAATGTATCACTTTTCATATAATATATATTGAAATTAATAATATAACTAATACTGATATTAATATTATTATTAATATTAACAAAATAAAGAAAGTAATAATAATATTAGTATAATCAGTTATTTTTGAACTTGTAATTTAATATATTGTTATTATATTTTATTAACCATGTAATATTTAATATTTATATAATAACATATTTTGAACATTTACTACTTATACAATAATATTGTTTGTATAGAACTCTTATATACATATATATACATATATATATATATATATATATATATATATATATATATATATATATATATATATAATCATTTTATTATTAACCTAATTATTCTATTCATTATTTTACGTTTTTAATTCTAATTGATTAAAGGGTATTTTTATTAATTCAAAATTATATATATATACATTTATATTTATTTTTATATCTATATATGTATTTACATATTTATTTACACATAGTTTTTCGTGAATCGTCGGGATTGGTCAAAAGGGCAAATGTATTCATGTACTGTTCAAAAGTTTTCGAGATTCAACATTACAGACTTTTGCTTGTCGTGTCGGAAACATATAAAGATCAAGTTTAAATTTGGTCAGAAATTCCCGGGTCATCACAGTACCTACCCGTTAAAGAAATTTCGTCCCGAAATTTGAGTGAGGTGGTCATGGTTAATAATAAAAATGTTTTCATGACGAATATGAGTTGATAAATAGAGTTTTATTATCATTGAATAATATGGATTAAATGATTCGATTAATCGAAGCGTATGAATGAAGTTATCACAAAAGATCGAGATGAAGAAATGGAGATTTTTCCATAACTTTTGACGTAGTCGCGATTGAATTTAGAAGGTAAGGTGCGCCTTAACTTTTGGCGTAGGGGTTGAATTCCGGAATTCAAGGAATTTGAAGAAAATCTTCGAAATCTAAAAGATTTTATTCTTCGACGAGTAAGGAAATTAAGATCACTATAATTAATGCGAAAATCTGCCTTGATTTCTTTGTCTAGTATTTTCACTATAAATGTACTTCTTCCGCTCCATTACTTTCACCATTCCTATACTTTCTTCCTCAATTCCTACTTCTAAAATATTGTGGAAATGCTCCATCCAGTTCTGATTCTTGATATTTTCCTATCTATGTATCTGTCATCCTTCTCTTCAATATTCCACCAGAAAATCTGTTTACTTCTACTATTGTCTTAGGGGAATACTATTCTTAATTATACCGTATCTTTATATTGCTATTCGTATTAATATCCATGGTTTGTAATTTCTGCGTTGTTGTTGGATTTTATATTTTCCCTTATATTTCAATGTCACTGCTTCTGTCTACTATAATTATTGTCATCCACAGTTAATGCGCTCTCTTATTTGCTGCGATTTATACCCCCTTTCTATTTCGGAGCTTCATGCTTTTATTTACTTTCCGCAAGTAATGGTCCAGAATTCATATGTATGGAGTTTCGAATTATCATAATATACAAGGTAGAACGGAAAGGTAGTAGCACGATTTGATTTGTCAAATTATCAGAATCACTGAGTATAGAACTATCAAGAATATATATTTTTGATATGTTCAGAAGTTACGCAGAATGAAAGAGTTATGTCACATGGTACGTGATGACGTTATGACCTGTGAATCATCACGTCTCATTAGAAACTCAGCATGACTTACTGTAATATAATCACGTTGATCAAGTGTCATTATATTATACTAACTCATGCATCAATTCTCAACATTACTTCAATAACATTCATATTTTAAGCTCAAAAGTTTACATATTATAGAAACTAACAGTTTCTATATGATGTAATACTGATAGCACGAAGAGATTAATGATTTAAGATAATAATAATTATAAAAATATCTCCAGAAATATGGAGGATATTTATAATGAAAGATACGATAATATCTCGGAATATCTAAGATCAGAGGATGATAGAACTATTGTCTGCCAGGGTTTAGAGTAACGAGCAAGATATTCGTTAAAGACTTCAGCAGACATTGAATCATTTAGATTCTTTGAAGTCAAACTTATTCTTTGTGATTTGTCCACGGCTTTCTTCATAGTTTCGCATAATCTGCTTTTCGGTACTAAATTTTCTCTTAAATGTTTCCAATATAATGATACACAGGAAACACGAAGAGGTATATAATTTCGGGCGAGAATATTTTTGAAAATATCCTCAGAAATATCGAAGATATTGATGATGATATTTTGGAATTTCTAAGTTCGATGGTTGATGAAGAAATATTTTCCGCAAGATTTTAACATGGATATGGAGTAAGATATTCGTTGAAGGTTTCATCGGATTCAGAATTACTTGGGTTCTTTGAATATATGGTATGGTCCTTGTATTTGTCCTTGGTCTCCTTCATGGTTAGCTCAATCCGTTTTCCAGTTCCAAATTTTCTGAGCTTTACCAACATACTATTCTTTATTATCAAACTTTCGATGATGAAGGTCGTTTATGGTTGTCTATGGTTTCTGCTGCTTCATTAAGCTTTTTCAACATTTAGAGTATTGATTCGCAGACTGGGTGCTTTTAAAAATTCCATAATGGATGATCATGATTCTAATATATAAGTGTTATATGTATACATATAACTGTTGATGTAGTAATGGTGTGAGTTTTCAAAGTACTGATTGCTAATTTCTCGGTATTTGGTATGGCAGTTCTCTTTACAAGATGCGGATGGGTATATGATAGGACTTTAATGAATAATTATAATGGTTTTTCGGAGATAAACTTAAGTTAGTGAGCAATGAATTTGCTAGTAAGTTTACTGCTAATGTGGTGGTATATAAACGGTTCTCCGGTAACGATGATGAAGGGGTAATCTTTATAATAAAGTTTATTTGAATGAAAAATTGAAGTGGATTTGTTGGAGCTGTGACAAAATTGGCTTATTGTGAAAAAGAATTGCAATGTTATTTTGAGTGATAATAACACTAAGGAACTAGCACAACTACGTTTTAAACGTTTACTCACTTTCCTAGAGTTTTTTAGGTGCATAACTTTATGCATAAATTCTTTCTTTCGTAGGTATCGTGTGGTTGGTTCATCTCCTCGATTGAGTTGTTTTCAAGAATCATGAAAGGTTTGAACGTAGATTGTAATCGTGAAGATACAAATGAGGTTTAAGATAAATCCAAGTGGCAAACTTGAAGAATTGTGTAGTGTCATATGTTATAACCAATATTTTAATTCATTTTAATTTTCTAATGTTATTAGTCCACAGTCGATAGTCCACAGTTGACAGTCCAATAATTCATATATAGTTTAATATATAATATTCGAATTAATTAATACGTGTCGTGACCCGTATACGTCCCAGACTCGATCACAACTCAAACTATATATATTATTGTAGAATCAACCTCAACCCTGTATAGAGAACTCGATCATTACTGCATATAGAGTGTCTATGGTGATTCCAAATAATATATATAGATGCGTCGATATGATATGTCAAAACCTTGTATACGTGTCCCGATATTTAAAATGCGTAAAATAAATAACAGAAAATTAAATAACGATAAATAAAGTGCGTAAAGTAAATAACAGAAATTTAAATGACGATAAATAAAATTGCGAGAATATAAATTGTGATAAATAAACTGCGATAAATAAATTGCGATAATTAAATGGTAATACGGAATTAACAGTCAGCTAGGAACAGTTAACTAGGATTTTGTTAGCGTGGATTCTTAATAGAATTTCATATTGTTAATTAATCTGTTTCTAATCAATTTTTATTGTGTCCATTATTTCTTCTTTATGCCACTTTATGGATTCTGATAGATCAAAATCCTAATATGTAATTGGATGAATATGGTTATTTTGTTTTGAACAGATTTGTATATCGGTGGATGTAAGTAGGATAGTATATGACTTGTTGAAACAGATTCGAAGAACGTACAATGTAACTTGTTAATGTGAAATTTAAATAGTCCTCGGGTATTACCTACCCGTTAAAATATTTTCACCATTAACAGTTTGTACAAGAGAATTTTTAATTACAATCTTTATGAAAACATATATACATATATATTTTCTTCAGATGTATTCATGGATTTAATGAGTTAATATAATATTAAACTCATTTGCTTTTTGACTGGAACTAGAATAAATAATCTTTAAAACTTTAGAGATTACATATTCGACATGTCGAACGAAGATCATACTCAAAGTACAGATGATGATATTGAAGCATGGATTGTTGATGGTACTGGTGCTGTTATTGATTGTACTGTTAGTGCCGGTGATGTTGCTGAAGCTGGTACGTTTTGCACCATATTCTCCGAATTGATTATTCGAGCACGAAGTTTGTTGACTTATTACTCCAGGATGATTGTCGGTCGGAACGAGCGGATGAATAAGGTTCAGAATTGTGGATAGGATATAATCTTGTCAAGTTACCCCAGAAATGAGACTGAAAATGGTGTCTCGAACAGGTTCGCCGGTAAACGCTTCAGGTTCATTGTCAAGAGGTGAATTCGGTTGGTGGAAGGGATCGCCTTCTTCGCGTCTCCATTGATTAAGTCGACTACGAACCCATCAGATGAATTGGGGATGGCTGATTGATTGATTCATTCTGGTGACACCGCTTTCGGAGCTTAGGTGAATATCCATGTCAGAATAGCTGTCGGAATAACTATCGAAATAGCTATCAAAATCTGAGGGACTCGAACTGGTTGAGGGATTCATCCCGTTCGATCAGATGAAGGATTTTCAATAAGAAATAGATTATAGGATATAGATTAGTACCCTGCAATACATAATTTACATATGAATATATAATACTAAAATCCCATAAGTTACGGAGGAATTGACAGAAGCTGTCAGGCAAAGGTAACAACAACAGATACGCTAAGATATGAATTTATCTATACGTTGTCTATGCAATAGAAGCAGTAAGACGTGTCTAGACTTTAAGGATGATAAGCAAATAATTTTCGACACTAAATGATAAGCAAAACTTTTGACATGCAGACACGGTCGAAGTCCAGACTCACTAATGCATCCTAACGACTACTAGTTAGACACACTAATGCAAGACCTGGTTCGCTAAGACCATCGCTCTGATAACAACTGAAAGGACCCGTCCGAATCCATCCGGACGAAGTCCGTATCGATTATAAATGATTCACAATAGTTGATTACATCGCGAGGTACTTGACCCTATATGTTACATTTTACAAACATTGCATTCGTTTTTGAAAAGACAATATTTCATACATCGAAAGTTGACGGCATGCATACCATTTCATAATATATCTAACTATAATTGACTTAATATTAATCTTGATGAACTCAATGATTTGAATGCAACGTCTTTTGAAATATGTCATGAATGGGTCCAAGTAATATCCCTAAAATGAGCAAATGCACAGAGGAAGATTTCTTTCGTACCTGAGAATAAACATGCTTTAAAGTGTCAACCAATAGGTTGGTGAGTTCATTAGTTTAACATGAATAATCATTTCTATCTTTTTAATAGACCACAAGATTTCATATTTCAATACACATCCCATACATAGAGATAAAAATCATTCATATGGATTGAACACCTGGTAACCGACATTCACAATATGCATATAAGAATATCCCCATCATTCCGGGATCCTCCATCAGACTTGATATAAATTTCGAAGTACTAAAGCATCCGGTACTTTGGATGGGGCTTGTTGGGCCCGATAGATCTATCTTTAGAGTTCGCGTCAATTAGGGTGTCTGTTCCCTAATTCTTAGATTACCAGACTTAATAAAAAGGGCATATTCGATTAGATAATCTAACCATAGAATGTAGTTTCGATTACTTGTGTCTATTTCGTAAAGCATTTATAAAAGCAGCGCATGTATTCTCAGCCCAAAAATATAAAGGGTAAAAAAGGCAAATGAAACTCACCTAATGTATTTTGTAGTAAAAATACATATGACTATACTGAACAATGCAGGGTTGGCCTCGGATTCACGAACCTATATCATTTGTATATATAAATATATTAAAACTTATAATCATAATCGAACAATTCCATATGTTATGACTTTATATATTATTCATGTAATTGGTATATATATTTGTAAATGATTATTATTTATATAGTTATATGTACATATATATATATATATATTAAAAATATCTAATTTATTTTATATGAATATTTATGTAAAAATTGTTAATATAAAATATTCATACATATATGTAATATTACTTATAAGTATATTTTTATATATTTAATAATATAGTAATTAAAAGTTGTAATTGACTATAATGATAATATTAATAATAACATTACTTATAATAATAATTATGACAAGAATCATAGTAATAATAGTAGTGACATTTATAATAATACTTGTAACAATAATAATAGATGTAATACCTATTATTATCAATTCTTATAATAATATTAATAACTACAACAATAGTAATAATAATAATAATAATAATAATAATAATAATAATAATAATAATAATAATAATAATAATAATAATAATAATAATAATAATAACAATAATAATAATAATCAATTTAGAACTTGAAATCTACCTCAAAATTCGGGATAAAAAAGAAGTGTCTCAACCAGGTCTCGAACCCGAGACCTCTCGTTTCCCGACATTCCCCTCAAACCATTACTCCATATTTGTTTTCTTGATTAACTTCCGACCCCAAATTATTATAACCCGTAATATACATTATCCATTTTCTTCTTCATCTTCTCGACATAATTAACCCAGAACATAAAACTCAATCTAGTAAATTAATCATTTTAGGTTTCAAGATTTCAAACGAAACAGATACAATCAATAGTTTAATAAATTGTTTATAACAGAAAAGGAAATAAAAAAAAAATGAAGCAGCAGCAAAATGAAAAAAAAAAAAACACGATGAACACCTCATATGGTGATTTTGGAATCTAGATCATATCAGTAAGTACTTACTAAACGAAAAAGATCTTAAATCAATCTTAGAAACTTTCCATACCATCAATTGGACCTAAAACTCTCATTAGAATTCGAATTTTGCTAAGAATGAAACTGTTTGACTTTTTCTTCATAATTTTGACTTCGAAAATTGATACTCGGTACTAAAAATTAGACTTTAGAACTTTGCAGATAGTTTGAACATATGATTTCCAACAGAACTGCATTTAACACTTTTTGAATTTGTTTGCAAAAGTCGAGCCTTTAAAAATGGACCAAGAACAGAACAGTTATCTGTCGTTCTTCATTTATTTTCATTAATTTTGTTTAATTAGAAGCTGTTAAAGAATTTTGTGAGTTGTGAAAGATATTGTGAAGTTTTTACGATATAAATTATCAACTAAAACAATTATATACAGCCAAATTGATGGATACTTTTGAAATCAGAACAGATAAGAACAAATAAAAAAATAAAAGTTTGATTTGCTCTTTAACTGATTTTTGTTTGCATCTGTTTAAATGGAATCATTTTGTACTGGATTGTAGACATGAAAATCCAATCACTGACTAAGTGTATAAGCAAGTGGGATAAAAACAATCTTGTTTGTTTCCTGACACTTTCCTTAAAATTAATTAATATAAACATTTAATAATAATAATAATAATAGTAAATAATAATTAATAATAATAATAATATTTATAATAAATGACAATAATAATAATGAAAATGATAATAATATTATTATTAATGATAATAATAATAGTAATACTAATTATAATAATATTAACATCAATAATGATAATAATAATATTAGTAATAATAATATGATAAATTAAATGTATTACTTTTCATATAATATATATTGAAATTAATAATATAACTAATACTGATATTAATATTATTATTAATATTAACAAAATAAAGAAAGTAATAATAATATTAGTATAATCAGTTATTTTTGAACTTGTAATTTAATATATTGTTATTATATTTTATTAACCATGTAATATTTAATATTTATATAATAACATATTTTGAACATTTACTACTTATACAATAATATTGTTTGTATAGAACTCTTATATATATATACATATATATACATATATATATATATATATATATATATATATATATATATATATATATATATATATATATATATATATATATATATATATATATATAATCATTTTATTATTAACCTAATTATTCTATTCATTTTTTTACGTTTTTAATTCTAATTGATTAAAGAGTATTTTTATTAATTCAAAATTATATATATATACATTTATATTTATCTTTATATCTATATATGTATTTACATATTTATTTACACATAGTTTTTCGTGAATCGTCGGGATTGGTCAAAAGGGCAAATGTATTCATGTACTGTTCAAAAGTTTTCGAGATTCAACATTACAGACTTTTGCTTGTCGTGTCGAAAACATATAAAGATTAAGTTTAAATTTGGTCGGAAATTCCCGGGTCATCACAGTACCTACCCGTTAAAGAAATTTCGTCCCGAAATTTGAGTGAGGTGGTCATGGTTAACAATAAAAATATTTTCATGACGAATATGAGTTGATAAATAGAGTTTTATTATCATTGAATAATATGGATAAAATGATTCGATTAATCGAAGCGTATGAATGAAGTTATCACAAAAGATCGAGATGAAGAAATGGAGATTTTTTCATAACTTTTGACGTAGTCGCGATTGAATTTAGAAGGTAAGGTGCTCCTTAACTTTTGGCGTAGGGGTTGAATTCCGGAATTCAAGGAATTTGAAGAAAATCTTCGAAATCTAAAAGATTTTATTCTTCGACGAGTAAGGAAATTAAGATCGCTATAATTAATGCGAAAATCTGCCTTGATTTCTTTGTCTGGTATTTTCACTATAAATGTACTTCTTCCGCTCCATTACTTTCGCCATTATTATACTTTCTTCCTCTATTCCTACTTCTAAAATATTGTGGAAATGCTCCATCCAATTCTGATTCTTGATATTTTCCTATCTATGTATCTGTCATCCTTCTCTTCAATCTTCCACCAGAAAATCTGTTTACTTCTACTATTGTCTTAGGAGAATACTATTCTTAATTATACCGTATCTTTATATTGCTATTCGTATTAATATCCATGGTTTGTAATTTCTGCGTTGTTGTTGGATTTTATATTTTCCCTTATATTTCAATGTCACTGCTTCTGTCTCCTATAATTATTGTCATCCACAATTAATGCGCTCCCTTATTTGCTGCGATTTATACCCCCTTTCTATTTCGGAGCTTCATGCTTTTATTTACTTTCCGCAAGTAATGGTCCAGAATTCATAGGTATGGAGTTTCGAATTATCATAATATACAAGGTAGAACGGAAAGGTAGTAGCACGATTTGATTTGTCAAATTATCAGAATCACTAAGTATAGAACTATCAAGAATATATATTTTTGATATGTTCAGAAGTTACGCAGAATGAAAGAGTTATGTCACATGGTACGTGATGACATTATGACCTGTGAATCATCACGTCTCATTAGAAACTCAGCATGACTTACTGTAATATAATCACGTTGATCAAGTGTCATTATATTATACTAACTCATGCATCAATTCTCAACATTACTTCAATAACATTCATATTTTAAGCTCGAAAGTTTACATATTATAGAAACTAACAGTTTCTATATGATGTAATACTGATAGCACGAAGAGATTAATGATTTAAGATGATAATAGTTATAAAAATATCTCCAGAAATATGGAGGATATTTATAATGAAAGATACGATAATATCTCAGAATATCTAAGATCAGAGGATGATAGAACTATTGTCTGCCCGGGTTTAGAGTAACGAGCAAGATATTCGTTAAAGACTTCAGCAGACATTGAATCATTTAGATTCTTTGAAGTCAAACTTATTCTTTGTGATTTGTCCATGGCTTTCTTCATAGTTTCGCATAATCTGCTTTTTGGTACTAAATTTTCTCTTAAATGTTTCCAATATAATGATACACAGGAAACACGAAGAGGTATATAATTTCGGGCGAGAATATTTTTGAAAATATCCTCAGAAATATCGAAGATATTGATGATGATATTTTGGAATTTCTAAGTTCGATGGTTGATGAATAAATATTTTCCACAAGATTTTAACATGGATATGGAGTAAGATATTCGTTGAAGGTTTCATCGGATTCAGAATTACTTGGGTTCTTTGAATATATGGTATGGTCCTTGTATTTGTCCTTGGTCTCCTTCATGGTTAGCTCAATCCGTTTTCCAGTTCCAACTTTTCTGAGCTTTTCCAACATACTATTCTTTATTATCAAACTTTCGATGATTAAGGTCGTTTATGGTTGTCTATGGTTTCTGCTGTTTCATTCAGCTTTTTCAACATTTAGAGTATTGATTCGCAGACTGGGTGCTTTTCAAAATTCCATAATGGAAGATCATGATTCTAAGATATAAGTGTTATATGTATACATATAACTATTGATGTAGTAATGGTGTGAGTTTTCAAAGTACTGATTGCTGATTTCCCGGTATTTGGTATGGCAGTTCTCTTTACAAGATGCGGATGGGTATATGATAGGACTTTAATGAATAATTATAATGGTTTTTCGGAGATAAACTTAAGTTATTGAGTAATGAATTTGCTAGTAAGTTTACTGCTAATGTGGTGGTATATAAACGGTTCTCCGGTAACGATGATGAAGGGGTAATCTTTATAATAAAGTTTATTTGAATGAAAAATTGAAGTGGATTTGTTGGAGCTGTGACAAAATTGGCTAATTGTGAAAAAGAATTGCAATGTTATTTTGGGTGATAATAACACTAAGGAATTAGCACAACTACGTTTTAAACGTTTACTCACTTTCCTAGAGTTTTTCAGGTGCGTAACTATATGCATAAATTCTTTCTTTCGTAGGTATCGTGTGGTTGGTTCATCTCCTCGATTGAGTTGTTTTCAAGAATCATGAAAGGTTTGAACGTAGATTATAATCGTGAAGATACAAATGAGGTTTAAGATGAATCCAAGTGGCAAACTTGAAGAATTGTTTAGTGTCATATGTTATAATCAATATTTTAATTCATTTTAATTCATTTTAATTTTCTAATGTTATTAGTCCACAGTCAATAGTCCACAGTTGACAGTCCAATAATTCATATATAGTTTAATATATAATATTCGAATTAATTAATACGTGTCGTGACCCGTATACGTCCCAGACTCGATCACAACTCAAACTATATATATTATTGTAGAATCAACCTCAACCCTGTATAGAGAACTCAATCATTACTGCATATAGAGTGTCTATGGTGATTCCAAATAATATATATAGATGCGTCGATATGATATGTCAAAACCTTGTATACGTGTCCCGATATTTAAAATGCGTAAAATAAATAACAGAAAATTAAATAACGATAAATAAAGTGCGTAAAGTAAATAACAGAAATTTAAATGACGATAAATAAAATTGCGGGAATATAAATTGTGATAAATAAATTGCGATAAATAAATTAAGATAATTAAATGGTAATACGGAATTAACAGTCAGCTAGGAACAGTTAACTAGGATTTTGTTAGCGTGGATTCTTAATAGAATTTCATATTGTTAATTAATCTGTTTCTAATCAATTTTTATTGTGTCCATTATTTCTTCTTTATGCCACTTTATGGATTCTGATAGATCAAAATCCAAATATGTAATTGGATGAATATGGTTATTTTGTGGTGAACGGATTTGTATATCGGTGGATGTAAGTAGGATAGTATATGACTTGTTGAAACTGATTTGAAGAACGTACAATGTAACTTATTAATGTGAAATTTAAATAGTCCTCGGGTATTACCTACCCGTTAAAATATTTTCACCATTAACAGTTTGTACAAGAGAATTTTTAATTACAATCTTTATGAAAACATATATACATATATATTTTCTTCAGATGTATTCATGGATTTAATGAGTTAATATAATATTAAACTCATTTGCTTTTCGACTGGAACTAGAATAAATAATCTTTAAAACTTTAGAGATTACATATTCGACATGTCGAACGAAGATCATACTCAAAGTACAGATGATGATATTGAAGCATGGATTGTTGATGGTACTGGTGTTGTTATTGATTGTACTGTTGGTGCCGGTGATGTTGCTGAAGCTGGTACGTTTTGCACCATATTCTCCGAATTGATTATTCGAGCGCGAAGTTTGTTGACTTATTACTCCAGGATGATTGTAGGTCGGAACGAGCGGATGAATAAGGTTCAGAATTGTGGATAGGATATAATCTTGTCAAGTTACCCCGGAAATGAGACTGAAAATGGTGTCTCGAACAGGTTCGCCGGTAAACGCTTCAGGTTCATTGTCAAGAGGTGAATTCGGTTGGTGGAAGGGATCGCCTTCTTCGCGTTTCCATTGATTAAGTCGACTACGAACCCATCAGATGAATTGGGGATGGCTGATTGATTGATTCATTCTGGTGACACCGCTTTCGGAGCTTAGGTGAATATCCATGTCAGAATAGCTGTCGGAATAACTATCGAAATAGCTATCAAAATTTGAGGGACTCGAACTGGTTGAGGGATTCATCCCGTTCGATCAGATGAAGGATTTTCGATAAGAAATAGATTATAGGATATAGATTAGTACCCTGCAATACATAATTTACATATGAATATATAATACTAAAATCCCATAAGTTACGGAGGAATTGACGTAAGCTGTCAGGCAAAGGTAACAACAACAGATACGCTAAGATATGAATTTATCTATACGCTGTCTATGCAATAGAAGCAGTAAGACGTGTCTAGACTTTAAGGATGATAAGCAAATAATTTTCGACACTAAATGATAAGCAAAACTTTTGACATGCAGACACGGTCGAAGTCCAGACTCACTAATGCATCCTAACGACTACTAGTTAGACACACTAATGCAAGACCTGGTTCGCTAAGACCATCGCTCTGATACCAACTGAAAGGACCCGTCCTAATCCATCCGGACGAAGTCCGTATCGATTATAAACGATTCACAATAGTTGATTACATCGCGAGGTACTTGACCTCTATATGTTACATTTTATAAACATTGCATTCGTTTTTGAAAAGACAATATTTCATTACATCGAAAGTTGACGGCATGCATACCATTTCATAATATATCTAACTATAATTGACTTAATATTAATCTTGATGAACTCAACGATTTGAATGCAACGTCATTTAACATATGTCATGAATGGGTCCAAGTAATATCCCTAAAATGAGCAAATGCACAGCGGAAGATTTCTTTCGTACCTGAGAATAAACATGCTTTAAAGTGTCAACCAATAGGTTGGTGAGTTCATTAGTTTAATATGAATAATCATTTCTATCTTTTTAATAGACCACAAGATTTCATATTTCAATACACATCCCATACATAGAGATAAAAATCATTCATATGGATTGAACGCCTGGTAACCGACATTCACAATATGCATATAAGAATATCCCCATCATTCCGGGATCCTCCATCAGACATGATATAAATTTCGAAGTACTAAAGCATCCGGTACTTTGGATGGGGCTTGTTGGGCCCGATAGATCTATCTTTAGAGTTCGCATCAATTAGGGTGTCTGTTCCCTAATTCTTAGATTACCAGACTTAATAAAAAGGGCATATTCGATTAGATAATCCAACCATAGAATGTAGTTTCGATTACTTGTGTCTATTTCGTAAAGCATTTATAAAAGCAGCGCATGTATTCTCAGCCCAAAAATATGAAGGGTAAAAAAGGCAAATGAAACTCACCTAATGTATTTTGTAGTAAAAATACATATGACTATACTGAACAATGCAGGGTTGGCCTCGGATTCACGAACCTATATCATTTGTATATATAAATATATTAAAACTTATAATCATAATCGAACAATTCCATATGTTATGACTTTATATATTATTCATGTAATTGGTATATATATTTGTAAATGATTATTATTTATATAGTTATATGTACATATATATATATATTAAAAATATCTAATTTATTTTATATGAATATTTATGTAAAAATTGTTAATATAAAATATTCATACATATATGTAATATTACTTATAAGTATATTTTTTATATATTTAATAATATAGTAATTAAAAGTTGTAATTGACTATAATGATAATATTAATAATAACATTACTTATAATAATAATTATGACAAGAATCATAGTAATAATAGTAGTGACATTTATAATAATACTTGTAATAATAATAATAGATGTAATACCTATTATTATCAATTCTTATAATAATAATAATAACTACAACAATAGTAATAATAATAATAATAATAATAATAATAATAATAATAATAATAATAATAATAATAATAATAATAATAATAATAATAATAATAATAATAATAATAACAATAATAATAATAATCAATTTAGAACTTGAAATCTACCTCAAAATTCGGGATAAAAAAGAAGTGTCTCAACCAGGTCTCGAACCCGAGACCTCTCGTTTCCTGACATTCCCCTCAAACCATTACTCCATATTTGTTTTTCTGATTAACTTCCGACCCCAAATTATTATAACCCGTAATATACATTATCCATTTTCTTCTTCATCTTCTCGACATAATTAACCCAGAACATAAAACTCAATCTAGTAAATTAATCATTTTAGGTTTCAAGATTTCAAATGAAACAGATACAATCAATAGTTTAATAAATCGTTTATAACAGAAAAGGAAATAAAAAAAAAAAATTAAGCAGCAGCAGAATGAAAAAAAAAAAACACGATGAACACCTCATATGGTGATTTTGGAATCTAGATCATATCAGTAAGTACTTACTAAACGAAAAAGATCTTAAATCAATCTTAGAAACTTTCCATACCATCAATTGGACCTAAAACTCTCATTAGAATTAGAATTTTGCTAAGAATGAAACTGTTTGACTTTTTCTTCATAATTTTGACTTCGAAAATTGATACTCGATACTAAAAATTAGACTTTAGAACTTTGCAGATAGTTTGAACATATGATTTCCAACAGAACTGCATTTAACACTTTTTGAATTTGTTTGCAAAAGTCGAGCCTTTAAAAATGGACCAAGAACAGAACAGTTATCTGTCGTTCTTCATTTATTTTCATTAATTTTGTTTAATTAGAAGCTGTTAAAGAATTTTGTGAGTTGTGAAAGATATTGTGAAGTTTTTACGATATAAATTATCAACTAAAACAATTATATACAGCCAAATTGATGGATACTTTTGAAATCAGAACATATAAGAACAAATAAAAAAAATAAAAGTTTGATTTGCTCTTTAACTAATTTTTGTTTGCATCTGTTTAAATGGAATCATTTTGTACTGGATTGTAGACATGAAAATCCAATCACTGACTAAGTGTATAAGCAAGTGGGATAAAAACAATCTTGTTTGTTTCCTGACACTTTCCTTAAAATTAATTAATATAAACATTTAATAATAATAATAATAAATAATTAATAATAATAATAATAATATTTATAATAAATGACAATAATAATAATGAAAATGATAATAATATTATTGTTAATGATAATAATAACAGTAATACTAATTATAATAATATTAACATCAATAATGATAATAATAATATTAGTAATAATAATATGATAAATTAAATGTATCACTTTTCATATAATATATATTGAAATTAATAATATAACTAATACTGATATTAATATTATTATTAATATTAACAAAATAAAGAAAGTAATAATAATATTAGTATAATCAGTTATTTTTGAACTTGTAATTTAATATATTGTTATTATATTTTATTAACCATGTAATATTTAATATTTATATAATAACATATTTTGAACATTTACTACTTATACAATAATATTGTTTGTATAGAACTCTTATATATACATATATACATATATATATATATATATATATATATATATATATATATATATATATATATATATATATATATATATATATATATATATATATATATATATATATATATATATATATATATATATATATATATATAATCATTTTATTATTAACCTAATTATTCTATTCATTATTTTACGTTTTTAATTCTAATTGATTAAAGGGTATTTTTATTTATTCAAAATTATATATATATACATTTATATTTATTTTTATATCTATATATGTATTTACATATTTATTTACACATAGTTTTTCGTGAATCGTCGGGATTGGTCAAAAGGGCAAATGTATTCATGTACTGTTCAAAAGTTTTCGAGACTCAACATTACAGACTTTTGCTTGTTGTGTCGGAAACATATAAAGATCAAGTTTAAATTTGGTCGGAAATTCCCGGGTCATCACAGTACCTACCCGTTAAAGAAATTTTGTCCCGAAATTTGAGTGAGGTGGTCATGGTTAACAATAAAAATGTTTTCATGACGAATATGAGTTGATAAATAGAGTTTTATTATCATTGAATAATATGGATAAAATGATTCGATTAATCGAAGCGTGTGAATGAAGTTATCACAAAAGATCGAGATGAAGAAATGGAGATTTTTCCATAACTTTTGACGTAGTCGCGATTGAATTTAGAAGGTAAGGTTCGCCTTAACTTTTGGCGTAGGGGTTGAATTCCGGAATTCAAGGAATTTGAAGAAAATCTTCGAAATCTAAAAGATTTTATTCTTCGGCGAGTAAGGAAATTAAGATCGCTATAATTAATGCGGAAATCTGCCTTGATTTCTTTGTCTGGTATTTTCACTATAAATGTACTTCTTCCGCTCCATTACTTTCACCATTCCTATACTTTCTTCCTCTATTCCTACTTCTAAAATATTGTGGAAATGCTCCATCCAGTTGTGATTCTTGATATTTTCCTATCTATGTATCTGTCATCCTTCTCTTCAATCTTCCACCAGAAAATCTGTTTACTTCTACTATTGTCTTAGGGGAATACTATTCTTAATTATACCGTG
Organism: Rutidosis leptorrhynchoides; assembly: GCF_046630445.1. NCBI lineage: Eukaryota > Viridiplantae > Streptophyta > Magnoliopsida > Asterales > Asteraceae > Rutidosis > Rutidosis leptorrhynchoides. The sequence continues at coordinate 253,748,018 of NC_092342.1, read as the reverse complement.
TCTTTATATTGCTATTCGTATTAACATCCATGGTTTGTAATTTCTGCGTTGTTGTTGGATTTTATATTTTCCCTTATATTTCAATGTCACTGCTTCTGTCTCCTATAATTATTGTCATCCACAGTTAATGCGCTCTCTTATTTGCTGCGATTTATACCCCCTTTCTATTTCGGAGCTTCATGCTTTTATTTACTTTCCGCAAGTAATTGTCCAGAATTCATAGGTATGGAGTTTCGAATTATCATAATATACAAGGTAGAATGGAAAGGTAGTAGCACGATTTGATTTGTCAAATTATCAGAATCACTGAGTATAGAACTATCAAGAATATATATTTTTGATATGTTCAGAAGTTACGCAGAATGAAAGAGTTATGTCACATGGTACGTGATGACATTATGACCTGTGAATCATCACGTCTCATTAGAAACTCAGCATGACTTACTGTAATATAATCACCTTGATCAAGTGTCATTATATTATACTAACTCATGCATCAATTCTCAACATTACTTCAATAACATTCATATTTTAAGCTCGAAAGTTTACATATTATAGAAACTAACAGTTTCTATATGATGTAATACTGATAGCACGAAGAGATTAATGATTTAAGATAATAATAGTTATAAAAATATCTCCAGAAATATGGAGGATATTTATAATAAAAGATACGATAATATCTCGGAATATCTAAGTGAAGGCTTTTCGTATGCCCGAGAGACATATTAAATTTATGTGGCTAATATGTTATGATCCAAGTCGGGTCATACCCAATAACAAACTTACCTACACCTTATACGTATTTGATCTTAACGATTGGATCATTAAACAAATACGCGACACTTGGATTTTAGAAAATCGGGTTTCTAAAATATCATCACTTGAGATAAATTATTTGGATAATTTATATATGATATGGATTTAGTTATTTATAGGTTTAAATAACTATATTGTGTTATGTTTTTTTAAGTGGTTTATATAAATATGAAAGTAGCAAATATTTATATGGTTTCTTTTGCAAGTTTTATAAAAATTGCTATTTTTTATAAACACACAACAAGAGTGGCAGATTTGGGTCTCCAAGAGAGCCCACCCATGCTCACTTTTGATGCTTCCAACATAGCACAATTACTTAGATGCATGCTCTTGACCAAAGAATAAAAATACACATGGATACACACTCTTTCAAGTGAGAAAAAGAACAAGAAATTCAGCTTCCTGCTGCCATTTCAGTCATGGTTTTGCAGCTGCACAAGTGGGTTCATTTCTTGTTTTTCAAGCTCTAATCAAGTGTCTAATAAAATCCTAACTAAAGGCTAGGGTGTTGGTGATAAGTTTGGGGTATTATCTCTTGAGGTTTCATAGTTTTGAGACTCCATTCACCATCATCTTTTGACAAGCTGCTGTCCAGAATCTTGGGTTCAAAGGAAGTGGGTTACAAGCTTGGTTTAAAGGTGATTAAGTGTCTAAAACATAACTAAGTTCAAGGGTGGTGTTGGTGCATCAAAGGTTTAGGATTTTACACACTTGTTCATCATCTTCATCATCATTTTAACCTCCTAACTTGGAGAAGGTATAACATCTAAACTCTCTTATAGTTTGTAAGTATATTAAACAATTTGATCCTTGTGGGATTTAACTTTAAATTGGTTAAAGTTTAACAAGTCTAATAAATGGTTATTTACATGCTTCCGCTTTGAATGATTCTTAAAAGGTTTTAAGTATTATGAAACTTGTTAAATCCCTACAATGGTATCTAGAGCCGAAGTTGTTGAAATATGCTTCGAGATGATTATTAAACTCACTATATATTTTGCATTTTATGTACATGCATGATTGTAAAATGCAAAAATTAAAGTGTTTGGGTGGGTTTGTTGGTTGGCCGAATTTAAGGAGGTTCCAAATGGGTTTTGGAACTTGCCATTTGGTCAATTATGTTGTATGTTAAAATTCACAATCAAGCCTTGACCTCGTGTTTGAATGGTTGCATGTTTGGTTGATTTAATTCATTCATTTGGATTGTAATAATATTTATTCAATTTGGTTTGTAATATTATTATTTTGGTTATGTAATTTATTTTATATTTGGTATGTAAAATAGATTAGGTTGTAATTTCATTTTTTAGACAAAATGTATTAGGATATATTTTGTAAAATGATGAAGATGATGAAGACTTGAAGAACTCAAGAAGCATGTGGATGCAAGGTTAAGTGGGAGGTTAAAACCTCTTACTTTGTGTTTGACCCATTACCCGGTGGCATTTTGTTTTCGGCTAAACAAAATGTCTACCAAAGGCTTGATTGTGAACATTTGTTTTGCATGCGTGGTTGTTTTAATTTCTTGTATGATTGTGGATTGTGTATGTTACTATAACAAGTTATCACACAAGTTAACAACAAGCAAAACTACTATTTAATTGGTTAAATTATTAACAACATGAAATGTACCAAACTACAATTTAATCGGTTAAATTGAAATGGCAAAAGACGCTAATAAACGGTTATTAAGAACATGATAAGGATCATATGTATAAAATGGTTTATATCAAGTAATTGGCTAAAATTACATGACTTGAAAATAGATTTCAAATGAACCATACACTAAATGCATGTTGGTGTATGGCATAAAAGTTTTCTCAAACTAGAAATAATGAAAACTTAAAATCCCTTTAACAAACAAGGTAAACAAGTTAAACGCCATCCTTTTATGTGACACTTAGACATATTAGGGAACTCATGATGGGATAAAGGTCACCTAACCGTCATGAACAAACTAATATGATTAAGGTGAATTTCGCATGCTTGTGGGATAAAGGTCACCTAACCACTTGTATGTTAAGTTTACACGTTTACACAAGTAGGACGACTTGATTTGGGAATCATGAACTTAGGGTCACCGAAGCATGAGGAACAAATAGGCGTTGATGGGATAAATATGCCATGCAAAAGGATTGCATGATCCCATAATTTAGAAGTTGCAAAAGGATTGCAATTGTCATATAATGACTACCTAGCTAAATCAAATGACGGGATAAAGGTCACCTAACCGAAATTTGGTTTACCGTTGGATTCTAAAATTTAATATATATATCAATTGGATTTAAAGGGTATTGATTGTTAAATTTAAAATCGATACTTAAATGAACTTTGTTAAATTTTGTAGATGGCCGCCAATAACAACAACATGCAAAACGCACCTATTAACTTGAACAACCTATCGTTAAGATCTCTCCTCGAGAAAGACAAACTCAACCATACGAACTTTATGGATTGGTTCCGCAATCTTAGGATTGTCCTCAAACTTGAGGGTAAGGCGTATGTGTTGAAAGACCCCATTCCCGATCAACCCGATGAGGATGATACGGAAGGCATGGCTTATTGGGATAAGTATTGCGCCGATTCGGTGCAAGTCGCTTGCCTAATGCTTGGGACTATGATACCCGAACTCCAAAAGGATTTCGAGCATCACACTGCATATGACATGATCACGTAATTGAAGGAGATGTTCCTTCAACAAGCTCGTGTCGAGCGCTTTGAAACGGTCCGAGCGCTTCATGCACGTCGTATGGACGACTCCCAATCCGTTTCATCTTATGTCCTTAAGATGAAAAGCCTCATTGATCGCGCAAACCGTCTTAATCTAAACATATCTAATGAGCTTGCCACGGATCTTATCCTAAACTCCTTGTCAAAGAGGTTTGACCAATTTGTAATTAATTACAATATGAATGGGATGGATAAGACCATTGGCAAACTTCGTGGCATGCTTAGAATGGCGAAAACTAGCATGGGTAAGAGGGCTTTACCCGTGCTAATGGTCAATGATGGTGGGTCCAAAGGTAATAACACCTCTAAGCCAAAGGCGGCTAAGAGGAAAGGACCCGCCCATCAAGGCAAGGGAAAGGGGAGGATGGTTACCCCAACCAAAAACAAGAACAAGAAGCAAAAAGGTTGCCGGACAAGCAAACCCCAAGGAAGACCCGTGCTTCGGTTGCGGTGAAATGGGTCACTGGAAACGCAACTGCCCGGTCTACCTTAAGGAGTTGAAGGAAAAGAGGGATGCGGGGCAAACCTCAGGTAATATATATATGGTATATGTAGAGCTTAGTATTACTTCTTCTAATACATGGGTATTAGACACTGGATGTGGAACTCACATTTGCAATTCTTTGCAGGGGTTCAAAAGAAGTAGCAAGCAAACAGGAACATCAAGTCTCTTTATGGGTAATGGAGCCAAAGTGCAAGTGAAGGCTCAAGGAGACTTTGTATTAAAGCTTCCAAGTGGTTTGGAACTTATTTTGATCAATGTTTTGTATGCACCGGATTTATGTCGAAACATTATTTCAGTTTCCCGTTTAAAACAATGTGGTTTTTATCTTAATTTTGTTAATGATGATATCCACGTTTATTTAGATAATGTATTCTATTTTAAGGCTTCCCCTTCCAATGGAATTTATGAATTGGTTCATGATGACACATCATCTAGTAGCTCAATATACCATACTAGCACCAAGAAACTCAAAAGGGATTTGAGTGATTCCTACTTATGGCATTGTCGCCTTGGTCACATAAACAAGAATCGAATGCATACACTCCAAAAGAATGGCCTTTTGAAATCAAATGAACTAGATTCGTTTGATGTATGTGAATCTTGTTTACAAGGCAAAATGACTAAAGCACCTTTCAAAGGGACCTACGAAAGGGCTAAGGACTTATTGGGATTAATACATTCGGATGTATGTGGACCCTTTAAGCCCATAGCTAGGAATGGTGAAAGATACTTCGTTACTTTCATTGATGACTTCAGTCGTTTCGGATATGTCTACTTGTTAAGACAAAGGACGAAACTTTTGAAGCATTCAAAGAGTATCAAAACGAAGTACAAAATCAACTCAATAAGACAATTAAGGTACTTCGAACCGATAGAGGAGGTGAATACCTAAGCGATGCCTTCCAAGATCATCTTAGAAGTTGTGGGATTATCTCGCAACTTACTCCACCCGGGACACCACAGCTTAATGGTGTGTCCGAAAGGAGGAACCGAACCCTAATGGATATGGTTCGATCTATGATGGCTAGAAGCTCGTTACCTCTATCATTCTGGGGTTATTGTCTATGCTCAGCGGCTCGTATTTTAAATATGGCCCCAACCAAGAAAGTGGAACGAACACCTCATGAGATGTGGTTTGGAAAACCTCCATCTCTATCATACTTAAAGGTATGGGGATGTGAAGCTTACCCTAAGCGTTACGTCCCTAATAAGTTGAATGCTCGATCCACGAAGTGTATCTTCATAGGATATCCCAAGGATGATATGGGATACTATTTCTATGATCCTTCCGAGCAGAATGTATTTGTTGCTCGGAAGGCTGAATTCCTTGGAACTAAGTTCCTAATGGAAGGTAAAAGTGAAAGGAAGATAGATCTTGAAGAGGTTCAAGATCAAGTAGATGATACACAATTGACTGACACTAGCACTCAACATGAAAATGTTGAGAGTGATCATATGGATGATCAAAATACACAAGACGTTCGCAGATCTGGTAGGATTAGTAATCCTCCTGAGAGATATGGGTTTCTCATGGATGGTTGCTATGTGGTTGATTTGGATGAACCAATAAACTACCAAGATGCTTTATCAAGGATTGATAAATATAAATGGCAGGAAGCCATGAACGCTGAGATGCAATCCATGTATGACAACCAAGTTTGGGAACTTGTTGCGCAACCTCCTGGCTCTAGGCTAGTTGATTGTAAATGGCTGTTCAAAATGAAAACCGACATACATGGAAACTTGGATACATATAAAGCTAGACTTGTAGCAAAAGGTTTCACTCAAACTCAAGGGGTTGACTATGATGAAACTTTTTCGCCTGTGGCGATGCTAAAGTCTATTAGGATATTACTTGCCATTGCTGCTCATTATGATTATGAAATATGGCAGATGGATGTCAAGACCGCTTTCCTAAATGGACATCTTGAGGAAGATGTCTATATGGTTCAGCCTGAGGGTTTTGTTGATCCGAAATATCCTAAAAAGGTATGCAAGTTAAAGAAGTCAATCTACGGATTGAAACAAGCATCTAGAATGTGGAATCATCGTTTTAATGAGGAGGCCAAGAAATTTGGCTTCATTAAAAATGGTGATGAAGCTTGTGTATACAAGAAAGCTAGTGGGAGCACTATCATGTTCCTTGTACTATATGTGGATGATATATTGTTATTTGGAAATGATATTCCGGCAATGCAAGGTGTTAAAACTTGGTTAAGCAAATGCTTCTCCATTAAGGATCTTGGAGAAGCACAATACGTTTTGGGGATTGGGATCTACAGGGATAGATCCAAGAAACTGATAGGTTTAAATCAAAGTGCATACATTGAAAAGATCTTGAAAAGGTTCAAGATGGAGAACTCTAAGAAAGGTTTGGTACCTATTCAAAAGGGAACACTTCTCAGTTCATCTCAGTGCCCCACCACGAAAGATGAACAGGAGAGAATGAAGAAAGTCCCATATGCTTCTGCCATTGGGTCAATCATGTATGCAATGATATGCACTAGACCGGATGTGTCATGCGCTCTAAGCCTGACAAGTAGATACCAGAATAACCCAGGCAACAGTCATTGGATTGCTGTCAAAAGTATATTGAAATACCTTAGGAGAACTAAGGATATGTTTCTAATATATGGGTCTGGTGAGGAGGAACTCGCTGTAAAAGGTTACGTGGATGCGAGTTTCCAAACTGATCGAGATGATTCTCGATCACAGTCCGGTTATGTCTTCACATTAAATGGTGGTGCGGTCTCTTGGAAGAGTTCAAAACAGGATGTTGTTGCTTTATCCACTACAGAGTCGGAGTACATTGCCGCATCATTGGCAGCTCAGGAAGCTGCATGGATGAAGAAATTTATCGACTACTTAGGAGTAGTCCCTTCCATTCAGGACCCTCTTGAGATCTTTTGTGACAACGAGGGTGCGATTGCTCAAATCAAGGAACCTCGTGCTCACCAAAAGACCCGTCACATTGAGCGGAGATTCAACTACATAAGGGATGAAGTTGAAAAGGGAAAGATATGTATTCGCAAAGTTCACACAGATCTTAATATAGCGGATCCACTCACGAAGCTCTTACATGGTGCAAAACATCAAGGGCATGTTAGTGCATTAGGGCTTCGATATTCTAGTGATTGGTTGTGATCTGTTTTAAGTATTGTAACGGAACGAAATTGTTCAAACTCATTAATATAATTATGGCATTAATTTATTTTGAGTTATGTTCCTATTTTGCATATTTTATCCATGAATAAGTAATTATTCTAAAATTCCGTAGTCGATCACATTCGTGGGAACAAGTGTGAGGTTTAGACTATTATGAACTTGGATTGGTATACATTCACGGGATGAATGAAGGGCAAGGTTGCAACTAAGGTTCATAGATATTTGTAGGATACAAATATTGGAAGACCCGCTCTCAAGATTTACTAAATGGAGCCTTTGTGGTTGATCACATGTAATCTTGAGTAAAGGCGAATATCATTGTATCCTCTGACCTGAGATACATATTGGGTTCGGATATTTACCAAGTATTGTGCCTTGATTCTTTCCTTCGCTATTCTGAAATATGGTAGCTCACAAGGAAGAGCTCAGGTATAATGCAAGGTACATATTTAGGACGTATGTAGTCAAGATGGAATTTGTCCCTCTTATTCGCTGAGAGTCAGATGTCTAAGGCCTGATAAAGTTAAATCTAAAAGAGAGTGATCACTCTGTATCTCTTGGATTTAACATGACATCTAGGATGAAAGGAAATAATGAAAGACTCACCTATTCATATTCGAGATGGAACTCGAAAGGGATGATGTTATTGAATGGCATAAAGTCATAACATATTGGGGGTGATGGACGGTCGTTAGGTGGTATCCATCACTTGCATTAATTTCTTATGTTTCTCGTGCAAGTGGGAGATTGAAGGCTTTTCGTATGCCCGAGAGACATATTAAATTTATGTGGCTAATATGTTATGATCCAAGTCGGGTCATACCCAATAACAAACTTACCTACACCTTATACGTATTTGATCTTAACGATTGGATCATTAAACAAATACGCGACACTTGGATTTTAGAAAATCGGGTTTCTAAAATATCATCACTTGAGATAAATTATTTGGATAATTTATATATGATATGGATTTAGTTATTTATAGGTTTAAATAACTATATTGTGTTATGTTTTTTTAAGTGGTTTATATAAATATGAAAGTAGCAAATATTTATATGGTTTCTTTTGCAAGTTTTATAAAAATTGCTATTTTTTATAAACACACAACAAGAGTGGCAGATTTGGGTCTCCAAGAGAGCCCACCCATGCTCACTTTTGATGCTTCCAACATAGCATAATTACTTAGATGCATGCTCTTGACCAAAGAATAAAAATACACATGGATACACACTCTTTCAAGTGAGAAAAAGAACAAGAAATTCAGCTTCCTGCTGCCATTTCAGTCGTGGTTTTGCAGTTGCACAAGTGGGTTCATTTCTTGTTTTTCAAGCTCTAATCAAGTGTCTAATAAAATCCTAACTAAAGGCTAGGGTGTTGGTGATAAGTTTGGGGTATTATCTCTTGAGGTTTCATAGTTTTGAGACTCCATTCACCATCATCTTTTGACAAGCTGCTGTCCAGAATCTTGGGTTCAAAGGAAGTGGGTTACAAGCTTGGTTTAAAGGTGATTAAGTGTCTAAAACATAACTAAGTTCAAGGGTGGTGTTGGTGCATCAAAGGTTTAGGATTTTACACACTTGTTCATCATCTTCATCATCATTTTAACCTCCTAACTTGGAGAAGGTATAACATCTAAACTCTCTTGTAGTTTGTAAGTATATTAAACAACTTGATCCTTGTAGGATTTAACTTTAAATTGGTTAAAGTTTAACAAGTCTAATAAATGGTTATTTACATGCTTCCGCTTTGAATGATTCTTAAAAGGTTTTAAGTATTATGAAACTTGTTAAATCCCTACACTAAGATCAGAGGATGATAGAACTATTGTCTACCAGGGTTTAGAGTAACGAGCAAGATATTCGTTAAAGACTTCAGCAGACATTGAATCATTTAGATTCTTTGAAGTTAAACTTATTCTTTGTGATTTGTCCACGGCTTTCTTCATAGTTTCGCATAATCTGCTTTTTGGTACTAAATTCTCTCTTAAATGTTTCCAATATAATGATACACAGGAAACACGAAGAGGTATATAATTTCGGACGAGAATATTTTTGAAAATATCCTCAGAAATATCGAAGATATTGATGATGATATTTTGGAATTTCTAAGTTCGATGGTTGATGAAGAAATATTTTCCGCAAGATTTTAACATGGATATGGAGTAAGATATTCGTTGAAGGTTTCATCGGATTCAGAATTACTTGGGTTCTTTGAATATATGGTATGGTCCTTGTATTTGTCCTTGGTTTCCTTCATGGTTAGCTCAATCCGTTTTCCAGTTCCAACTTTTCTGAGCTTTTCCAACATACTATTCTTTATTATCAAACTTTAGATGATTAAGGTCGTTTATGGTTGTCTATGGTTTCTGCTGCTTCATTCAGCTTTTTCAACATTTAGAGTATTGATTCGCAGACTGGGTGCTTTTCAAAATTCCATAATGGAAGATCATGATTCTAAGATATAAGTGTTATATGTATACATATAACTGTTGATGTAGTAATGGTGTGAGTTTTTAAAGTACTGATTGCTGATTTCTCGGTATTTGGTATGGCAGTTCTCTTTACAAGATGCGGATGGGTATATGATAGGACTTTAATGAATAATTATAATGGTCTTTCAGAGATAAACTTAAGTTAGTGACTAATGAATTTGCTAGTAAGTTTACTGCTAATGTGGTGGTATATAAACGGTTCTCCGGTAACGATGATGAAGGGGTAATCTTTATAATAAAGTTTATTTGAATGAAAAATTGAAGTGGATTTGTTGGAGCTGTGACAAAATTGGCTAATTGTGAAAAAGAATTGCAATGTTATTTTGGGTGATAATAACACTAAGGAATTAGCACAACTACGTTTTAAACGTTTACTCACTTTCCTAGAGTTTTTCAGGTGCATAACTATATGCATAAATTCTTTCTTTCGTAGGTATCGTGTGGTTGGTTCATCTCCTCGATTGAGTTGTTTTCCAGAATCATGAAAGGTTTGAACGTAGATTGTAATCGTGAAGATACAAATGAGGTTTAAGATGAATCCAAGTGGCAAACTTGAAGAATTGTTTAGTGTCATATGTTATAATCAATATTTTAATTCATTTTAATTTTCTAATGTTATTAGTCCACAGTCGATAGTCCACAGTTGACAGTCCAATAATTCATATATAGTTTAATATATAATATTTGAATTAATTAATACGTGTCGTGCCCGTATACGTCCCAGACTCGATCACAACTCAAACTATATATATTATTGTAGAATCAACCTCAACCCTGTATAGAGAACTCGATCATTACTGCATATAGAGTGTCTATGGTGATTCCAAATAATATATATAGATGCGTCGATATGATATGTCAAAACCTTGTATACGTGTCCCGATATTTAAAATGCGTAAAATAAATAACAGAAAATTAAATAACGATAAATAAAGTGCGTAAAGTAAATAACAAAAATTTAAATAACGATAAATAAAATTGCGAGAATATAAATTGTGATAAATAAACTGCGATAAATAAATTGCGATAATTAAATGGTAATACGGAATTAACAGTCAGCTAGGAACAGTTAACTAAGATTTTGTTAGCGTGGATTCTTAATAGAATTTCATATTGTTAATTAATCTGTTTCTAATCAATTTTTATTGTGTCCATTATTTCTTCTTTATGCCACTTTATGGATTCTGATAGATCAAAATCCAAATATGTAATTGGATGAATATGGTTATTTTGTGGTGAACGGATTTGTATATCGGTGGATGTAAGTAGGATAGTATATGACTTGTTGAAACTGATTCGAAGAACGTACAATGTAACTTATTAATGTGAAATTTAAATAGTCCTCGGGTATTACCTACCCGTTAAAATATTTTCACCATTAACAGTTTGTACAAGAGAATTTTTAATTACAATCTTTATGAAAACATATATACATATATATTTTCTTCAGATGTATTCATGGATTTAATGAGTTAATATAATATCAAACTCATTTGCTTTTCGACTGGAACTAGAATAAATAATCTTTAAAACTTTAGAGATTACATATTCGACATGTCGAACGAAGATCATACTCAAAGTACAGATGATGATATTGAAGCATGGATTGTTGATGGTACTGGTGCTGTTATTGATTGTACTGTTGGTGCCGGTGATGTTGCTGAAGCTGGTACGTTTTGCACCATATTCTTCGAATTGATTATTCGAGCGCGAAGTTTGTTGACTTATTACTCCAGGATGATTGTCGGTCGGAACGAGCGGATGAATAAGGTTCATAATTGTGGATAGGATATAATCTTGTCAAGTTACCACGGAAATGAGACTGAAAATGGTGTCTCGAACAGGTTCGCCGGTAAACGCTTCAGGTTCATTGTCAAGAGGTGAATTCGGTTGGTGGAAGGGATCGCCTTCTTTGCGTTTCCATTGATTAAGTTGACTACGAACCCATCAGATGAATTGGGGATGGCTGATTGATTGATTCATTCTGGTGACACCGTTTTCGGAGCTTAGGTGAATATCCATGTCAGAATAGCTGTCGGAATAACTATCGAAATACCTATCGAAATCTGAGGGACTCGAACTGGTTGAGGGATTCATCCCGTTCGATTAGATGAAGGATTTTCGATAAGAAATAGATTATAGGATATAGATTAGTACCCTGCAATACATAATTTACATATGAATATATAATACTAAAATCCCATAAGTTACGGAGTAATTGACGAAAGCTGTCAGGCAAAGGTAACAACAACAGATACCCTAAGATATGAATTTATCTATACGCTGTCAATGCAATAGAAGCAGTAAGACGTGTCTAGACTTTAAGGATGATAAGCAAATAATTTTTGACACTAAATGATAAGCAAAACTTTTGACATGCAGACATGGTCGAAGTCCAGACTCACTAATGCATCCTAACGACTACTAGTTAGACACACTAATGCAAGACCTGGTTCGCTAAGACCATCGCTCTGATACCAACTGAAAGGACCCGTCCTAATCCATCCGGACGAAGTCCGTATCGATTATAAATGATTCACAATAGTTGATTACATCGCGAGGTACTTGACCTCTATATGTTACCTTTTACAAACATTGCATTCGTTTTTGAAAAGACAATATTTCATTACATCGAAAGTTGACGGCATGCATACCATTTCATAATATATCTAACTATAATTGACTTAATATTAATCTTGATGAACTCAACGATTTGAATGCAACGTCTTTTGAAATATGTCATGAATGGGTCCAAGTAATATCCCTAAAATGAGCAAATGCACAGCAGAAGATTTCTTTCGTACCTGAGAATAAACATGCTTTAAAGTGTCAACCAATAGGTTGGTGAGTTCATTAGTTTAATATGAATAATCATTTCTATCTTTTTAATAGACCACAAGATTTCATATTTCAATACACATCCCATACATAGAGATAAAAATCATTCATATGGATTGAACACCTGGTAACCGACATTCACAATATGCATATAAGAATATCCCCATCATTCCGGGATCCTCCATCAGACATGATATAAATTTTGAAGTACTAAAGCATCCGGTACTTTGGATGGGGCTTGTTGGGCCCGATAGATCTATCTTTAGAGTTCGTGTCAATTAGGGTGTCTGTTCCCTAATTCTTAGATTACCAGACTTAATAAAAAGGGCATATTCGATTAGATAATCCAACCATAGAATGTAGTTTCGATTACTTGTGTCTATTTTGTAAAGCATTTATAAAAGCAGCGCATGTATTCTCAGCCCAAAAATATAAAGGGTAAAAAAGGCAAATGAAACTCACCTAATGTATTTTGTAGTAAAAATACATATGACTATACTGAACAATGCAGGGTTGGCCTCGAATTCACGAACCTATATCATTTGTATATATAAATATATTAAAACTTATAATCATAATCGAACAATTCCATATGTTATGACTTTATATATTATTCATGTAATTGGTATATATATTTGTAAATGATTATTATTTATATAGTTATATGTACATATATATATATTAAAAATATCTAATTTATTTTATATGAATATTTATGTAAAAATTGTTAATATAAAATATTCATACATATATGTAATATTACTTATAAGTATATTTTTTATATATTTAATAATATAGTAATTAAAAGTTGTAATTGACTATAATGATAATATTATTAATAACATTACTTATAATAATAATTATGACAAGAATGATAGTAATAATAGTAGTGACATTTATAATAATACTTGTAATAATAATAATAGATGTAATACCTATTATTATCAATTCTTATAATAATAATAATAACTACAACAATAGTAGTAGTAATAATAATAATAATAATAATAATAATAATAATAATAATAATAATAATAATAATAATAATAATAATAATAATAATAATAATAATAATAATAATAATAATCAATTTAGAACTTGAAATCTACCTCAAAATTCGGGATAAAAAAGAAGTGTCTCAACTAGGTCTCGAACTCGAGACCTCTCGTTTCCCGACATTCCCCTCAAACCATTACTCCATATTTGTTTTTCTGATTAACTTCCGACCCTAAATTATTATAACCCGTAATATACATTATCCATTTTCTTCTTCATTTTCTCGACATAATTAACCCAGAACATAAAACTCAATCTAGTAAATTAATCATTTTAGGTTTCAAGATTTCAAATGAAACAGATACAATCAATAGTTTAATAAATCGTTTATAACAGAAAAGGAAATAAAAAAAAAATTAAGCAGCAACAGAATGAAAAAAAAAACATGATGAACACCTCATATGGTGATTTTGGAATCTAGATCATATCAGTAAGTACTTACTAAACGAAAAAGATCTTGAATCAATCTTAGAAACTTTCCATACCATCAATTGGACCTAAAACTCTCATTAGAACTCGATACTAAAAATTAGACTTTAGAACTTTGCAGATATTTGAACATATGATTTCCAACAGAACTGCATTTAACACTTATTGAATTTGTTTGCAAAAGTTGAGCCTTTAAAAATGGACTAAGAACAGAACAGTTATCTGTCGTTCTTCATTTATTTTCATTAATTTTGTTTAATTAGAAGCTGTTAAAGAATTTTGTGAGTTGTGAAAGATATTGTGAAGTTTTTACGATATAAATTATCAACTAAAACAATTATATACAGCCAAATTGATGGATACTTTTGAAATCAGAACAGATAAGAACAAATAAAAAAATAAAAGTTTGATTTGCTCTTTAACTGATTTTTGTTTGCATCTGTTTAAATGGAATCATTTTGTACTGGATTGTAGACATGAAAATCCAATCACTGACTAAGTGTATAAGCAAGTGGGATAAAAACAATCTTGTTTGTTTCCTGACACTTTCCTTAAAATTAATTAATATAAACATTTAATAATAATAATAATAGTAAATAATAATTAATAATAATAATAATATTTATAATAAATGACAATAATAATAATGAAAATGATAATAATATTATTGTTAATGATAATAATAATAGTAATACTAATTATAATAATATTAACATCAATAATGATAATAATAATATTAGTAATAATAATATGATAAATTAAATGTATCACTTTTCATATAATATATATTGAAATTAATAATATAACTAATACTGATATTAATATTATTATTAATATTAACAAAATAAAGAAAGTAATAATAATATTAGTATAATCAGTTATTTTTGAACTTGTAATTTAATATATTGTTATTATATTTTATTAACCATGTAATATTTAATATTTATATAATAACATATTTTGAACATTTACTACTTATACAATAATATTGTTTGTATAGAACTCTTATATATATATACATATATATATACATATATATATATATATATATATATATATATATATATATATATATATATATATATATATATATATATATATATATATATATATATATATATATATATATATATATATATATATATATATATATATATATATATATATAATCATTTTATTATTAACCTAATTATTCTATTCAATATTTTTAGTTTTTAATTCTAATTGATTAAAGGGTATTTTTATTAATTCAAAATTATATATATATACATTTATATTTATTTTTATATCTATATATGTATTTACATATTTATTTACACATAGTTTTTCGTGAATCGTCGGGATTGGTCAAAAGGGCAAATGTATTCATGTACTGTTCAAAAGCTTTCGAGAGTCAACATTACAGACTTTTGCTTGTCGTGTCGGAAACATATAAAGATCAAGTTTAAATTTGGTCGGAAATTCCCGGGTCATCACAGCGATAGCAACAACAAACATTAAATATCGAACATCAAAGGTGGTTTAGAGCTTCGTGGAGCTGCAGCAACAGAAGGCAGGAGTAGTTTTATTTGAATGATAATTATGATAATCAATGGTGTGGTGATTTGGGTGGTGGTGGTTGTTAAAGATTTATGGGTGATGGAGATTGTTTAACAGCAACACTAAAACAGTAGCTGCAATGGTAATTGATAAGTGTTCGGTGATAATTTCATGGTCTTATGGTGGTTTATGGACAAAGATGATGTCTGGGTTCTTGTGTAGTAGTGGTGTGTGTTTAAACTCATGAAAGATGATTGTTTAAAAAAAGAAGCAAGAAATAATAGTAAACAATTGATGGTTGTAAGTGTTTGATTTTTATGACTAGAAAAGCAATACGGGAATTATATATCTAATTTGATGGGGACATATATTAAACAAATAGCCTACTATTCTTCTTGTGAAAACATAGGATCCAGCTCATTCTTCTTGGACAATGGAATCCAATATGTAACGTGGTTGTTATGAATTGAAAAAGGAAACATATAAAGTTGGCAAAATTTTCATTTCAATAATACAAGGATGCAAGTGTGATTATATAATGTTAAAAAGATTGCTGTAGCCACATTTAAATATTCAAATGACTACGTTAAATTTAAAAGTTGTATCATAATTTGAAAAAGAAATATCTGCCAACAGTTTTTTGAACTGTTATATCAAACTTCGTTGTTAATCAGTGATGGATAAAAGTGTTCAGAAAATCCCAAATTTTTAAATTAACTATATTTATTTATTTTAGTCATTATGGTATAAAATCCGATCCTTAATTTGTTAAATAAAAATTACATCAATTGTCCCTCTCAATTCTGGGTAAAATATAAAAAGTGTTAAAACTTATCAAATAGTTCCTAAATACATTTTTAATAAGCCTAAAATATATTGAACTCATTTTTGTATCACCGTTTATTTTAAAATTACATAAGTTTGAATTTAACTTGCTTAATATCAATCGAAACATCAAACGAGTATTACAATCATTTAATATTTATTTTTAATATACTTTATTTATATATAGAGATATATTTTAAATAATAATTATTATTTTAGGCTATTTTTATTTTATTATTTTTTTATAACAACAACATATAATACTTCAAATTATATTTCGAATTATTATTTATATATACATACACACATATCTATTTACAATTAATTGTTCGTGAATCGTCAAGAGCAGTCGAAGGTCAATTGAATATATGAACATCGTTCCAAAAATTTTGAGACCCAACATTACATACTTTGCTTATCGTGTCGGAAACATATAAAGATTAAGTTTAAATTTGATTGGAAATTTCTGGGTCGTCACAGTACCTACTCGTTAAATAAATTTCGTCCCGAAATTTGAGTGAGGTGGTCATGGCTAACAATAAAATTGTTTTCATGACGAATATGAGTTGATAAAATAAAATTTTATCACCATTGAGTAATATAAGTAAGATAATTTGATTATTCAAAGAGTACGAGTGAAGTTATCACAAAAGAGTGAAATGAGTAAGCGTAGATTTGTCATATCTTTTGACGTAGATGGGTTAATTTCCGGAGTTCAAGAGATTTGGAGAAAATCTTCGTAATAAGATTTAATTCTTCGGTAATTAAGGAAATTTAGGATCCTCCTTAAATGCGATCATCTGTTTTGATTTCTCTGTCGGATATTTTACTATAAATCTACCCTCTTTGTTTAATTATTCTTACATCTCACACCTTCTATTCTTCCTTCCTCAATTCATACTTTAAAACATTTGTCAATATGCTCCATCCGGTTCTAATCTTTGATATACTCTTAACTTTCATATCTGTTGTTCTTCCTTTTCATTTATCGCCGGAAGAATCTATTTACTTCTACTATACTCTTAGTTTCATAGTGTTTTTAGTTCTCCCGTGTCTTTATATTGCGATATGCATCGATATATACCATTTGTAATTTTTGGGTTGTTGTTGGACTTTATATCTTCCTTTATATTTTGAAGTTCCTGCTTCTGTCTTCTATAATCATTGTCATCCACAATTAATGCTCTCTTCTATTTGCTGCGGATTATACTCCAATTTCTATTTTAGAATTTTCATTCTTTCGTTTCCTCTTCTTGCGATTAAGCAATGCTTGTAATGGTCCAGAATTCGCAGATATGAATTTTGGAATGAACATTGTTTATGTTCTGAGAAGGAAATCGTGATGGCACAATTTTGATTTGTTAAATTACAAGAATACCCTGGAAAAGACCGAATCATCAAGAAATATTTTCTTGATATTTTAGAGGTTAAATAGAATACAGGAGTCGTGTAACATGGCACGTGATGACGTTATGATCTGTGAATCATCACGTTTCATTTTAGAAACTCAGCATGAATTACTGTAATATAATCACGTTGATCAAGTGTCATTATATTATACTAATTCATGCTTCAGTTCCCAACACTACTTCAAAAATATTCCTATTTTATACTCGAAAGTTTCAGAATTTAGAACTAAATTAGTTTCTTTTATGATGTAACATAGACAGCGCGAAGAGGTAAATGATTTTAGATAAGAATAATTATGAAAATATCTTCAGAAATATGGAGGATATTTATAATGAAAGATACGATGATATGTTAGAATTTCTAATATCAGAGGATGATGAAGGGTATTGTCCGTAGGGGTTTAGAGTCAGGAGCAAGGTATTCGTCAATGACTTCAGCAGATACTAAATCATTTGGATTCTTTGAAGGCAAGTTCAGTCTTTGTGATTTGTCCACAGCCTCCTTCATACTTTCCTCAATCCGTTTTCCAGTTCCAAATCTTCCCTTTTTCTGAACTTTACCAACACACTATTCTTCATCATCAAACTTTTTACTGTTAAGGTCGTTTACAATTTTTGCTGCTTCATCAGAAATTTTCAAAATTTGGAGTATTGATTCGTAGATTGAATGCTTTTCAGAATTTCAGAAAGGAAGATCATAATTCTAAGAGATAAATGTTATATGTATTCATATAACTGTTGATGTAGCAACACTGCGAGACTCGAAATACTGTTTGCTGATTCTCGGTAATTGGTATGGTAATTCTCATTACAAGATGCGGATGAGCATATTATAAGGTTTCAATGAATATAATGATTCTTCGGAAAGTCAGAGATCAATGAAGTTGCTGGTAAGTTTCTGCTAATGTGGTGAGATATAAATGATTTCCCGGTAACGATGACGATAGGCAAACTTATATATCAAGGCTATAATAAGGCTAATCCGAATGTAAGTCGAAGTTGATTTATTGGAGCTGTGACAAATTTGGCTAATTTGGAAAGGGATTGCAAAGCTATTTTCGGTAATAAGAACGCCAAAGGAGCTAGCATAGATACGGGTTAAACGTTTATTCAGGTTCCGAGTGTTTTCAGGTGCATAACTATATGCATCAATCTTTTCTTCCGTAGATGAAGTGCGGTTGGTTCATCCTTTCGATTGAGGTGTTTTTAAGAATCATGAAAGGTTTGAACGCAGATTGTAATCGTCAAGATACAAATGAAATTTAAGATGAAATCAAGTGGAAAACTTGAAGAGATGTTTAGTTTCATATGTTATAATCAATATTTTAATTCATTTTAATTGTCCAATGTCATTAGTCCACAGTTCGTAGTCCACAATTAGTAGTACAACAATTCATATATAGTTTAATATATAATATTCAAATTAATTAATACGTATCGTTACCCATTGTATACATGTCTCAGACTCGATCACAACTCAAAGTATATATATTATTGTAGAATCAACCTCAACCCTGTATAGAGAACTTGATCATTACTGCATATAGAGTGTCTATGGTTATTCCAAATAATATATATAGATGACGTCGATATGATATGTCAAAACATTGTATGCGTGTCCCGATATTTAAAGTGCATAAAAATAAATAACAGAAATTAAATGACGATAAATAAAATTGCGAGAATTAAAATTGCAATAAATAAATTGCGATAAATAAATGTAAATTGGAATTAACAGTTAGCTAGGAACAGTTAGCTAGGATTTTGTTAGCGTGGATTCTTAATAGCATTTCTCATAGTTAATTTGTTTGTTTCTAACAAATTTTATTTGTCCAATGTTTTCTTCATTATGCCACTTGTTGGATTTTGATAGGTCAAAATCTAAATATGAAATTGAATGAAAATGATTATTCTGTGGTGAACGGATTCGTATATCTGTGGATGTAAGTAGGATAGTAAATGACTATTGAATCAAGTTTGAAGAATGTACAGTGTAACTTATTAGTGTGAAATCTAAATATTCGTCGGGTATTACCTACCCGTTAAAATATTTTCACCATTAACAGTTTGTACAAAAGAATCTTGTAATTACAATCTTTATAAAAATATATATACATATATATTTTCTTCAGATGTAATCATGGATTTAATGAGTTAATATACTATTAAACTCATTTGATTTATCGTTAGAACTAGAATACATTATCTCTAAAACATTAGAGATTACATAATCGCCATGTCGAAAGAAGATAAATGAGGTAGAATGATACGTAGAACGAAGATAATCGATGTAGGACGTCATGTAGTACGATGATTATGCTGGAGGTACAGACTGTGAGTTTGAGGCGTGTAGTGTTGAGGCTTGTGATGCGGATGTTGTTGTTGGTGGTACTGGTGTTGTCGGTGCTGATGCTTTTGGTACTTGTGGTGCTTGTGATGCTTGCAAGTTGTGCATCATATTCTCTAAAGCCATCACTCTAGCACGAAGCTCGTTAACTTCTTCTATTACACCGGAATGATCGGTGGTTCGGACGAGCGGGTGAATAAGATCTAGATTTTGAAATAGAATATAATCGTGACGGGATACTCTGGAAATGAGAGAGAAAATGGTATTAGAGACAGGTTCGCCGGTAGGTGCTTCAGGTTCATCGTCAATAGGTGAATTCGGTTGATGGAAAGGATCACCTTCTTCTTGTCTCCAATGATTAAGTAGACTACGAACCCATCCCCAATTCATCCAGAATAGATGATGGCTAATTGGTTGATCCATTCCGGTCACACTGCTTTCGGAACTCGAGTGAAACTCCATATCAGAATCTGAGGGACTTGAACTAGTGGCGAATTCCATTTCGTACGATTGAATAAAGGATTTTTCGAAATGAAATGATTTTCGGCTATCGGATGATATTTTAATTACATAGAATATCTATATATATAGATGTAACAACCCAAACCAACCCGCGAACAAACCACGTGAAAATACAAAATAAAAAAAAAATTGCTGCACAGTGAACTGGCGCGGCGCGCCAGGATGGCCGCGCGGCGCGCCATTCGGGTCTGTCCGGAAAGTCTCAAAATGCGAAAAAGATTGACTAGCTCCCGACACTTTTAGACGAAATGCTTTTTACCATACATCCAAATATGTAAAACTAACCTGTTTCAAATATAAAATCAATGTTTTACAAGCGGGGCCCACATCGGCCGTTTTACGAGTTTAATACAATTTACGAGTTGCGACCACCAAAAAGTTTAAGTTCCAAACTACACAATGAGCATGGCGTTTGGGATTAAACTACCCAACTATAGGTCAAACTCCAAGAGCTACTAATAATGTGGCCCGGTTTTCCATATTTATAACAAACTACATTGGCATAACTTGCTCCGACACTACTTGCTCCGCCATTACTCGTTCTGACACCATTTGTTCCTTTCGTTCTATTAACCCCTGGTCCGTAGACCTCACACTTCGCCGCGCTATGACCATTTCTTTTACACTTGTTGCAAAATTTGGTGCAGAAACCCGAGTGATACTTTTCACACCTTTGGCATAGCTGCTTCTGATTGTTGTTGTTGTTACGGTTATTATTGTTGTTGGGATGATTGTTGTAGTTACTGTTGTTGTTGTTGTTGTTGGGCCGTTTGTTGTAGTTCCGATTGATGTTACGATTGTTGGGATAATTGTTGCGATTATTGTTGTAATTGCTGTTGTTGTTGTATTGGTGATTCTTATCATTGTTTTCCTCCCACTTTCTTTTGACTTGCTTCACATTGGCCTCTTCAGCAGTCTGTTCGTTAATTCTTTCTTCAATCTGGTTCACTAGTTTATGAGCCATTCTACATGCATGTTGTATGGAGGCGGGCTCGTGTGAACTTATATCTTCTTGGATTCTTTCCGGTAATCCTTTCACAAACGCGTCGATCTTCTCTTCCTCATCTTCGAATGCTCCCGGACACAATAGGCACAATTCTGTGAATCGTCTTTCGTACGTGGTAATATTAAATCCTTGGGTTCGTAACCCTCTAAGTTCTGTCTTGAGCTTATTGACCTCGGTTCTGGGACGGTACTTCTCGTTCATCAAGTGCTTGAATGCTGACCACGGTAGTGCGTACGCATCGTCTTGTCCCACTTGCTCTAGATAGGTATTCCACCATGTTAAAGCAGAACCTATGAAGGTATGCGTAGCGTACTTCACTTTGTCCTCTTTAGTACACTTACTTATGGCAAACACCGATTCGACCTTCTCGGTCCACCGTTTTAATCCGATCGGTCCTTCGGTTCCATCAAATTCCAAAGGTTTGCAGGCAGTGAATTCTTTGTAGGTGCATCTTACACGATTTCCTGTACTGCTAGATCCAAGGTTATTGTTGGTATGTAGCGCAGCCTGTACTGCGGCTATGTTTGAAGCTAGAAAAGTACGGAATTCCTCTTCATTCATATTCACGGTGTGTCGAGTAGTCAGTGCCATTTCCTTCAAAATAGTCAAATGGAACAAGTTAATCATACAGAATATTAAGAGTAGTTAATAGTATTTCGTAGCATAATATGAACTCATTTATAAAAGCTTTTTCTTCATATTAGCGTTTTATAAGTTTAAATGCGGGTAGTACCTACCCGTTAAGTTCATACTTAGTAGCTAATATACAATTCAACTACTACAATTCTATATGAAAAACTGATTATAATAATATTTCGCGTTCAAACTTTTACACAATATTTTACAAACTTACAATACCGCTTATTTTACATATAGCATGAAATATAGCACACAATAAATTTGATACAAGATGGTTGTGAAGATAATTCTAGTTAGTACACAAGTCGTTCAGCAAAGGCAATAAAGACACGTAATTCATACGTCCAGAAACAAGTCATGCATTCTGGTTTTACTAGGATTACTTCCCATCCTTGGTCTTGTGGAACATAACTGTTATGGCCGTTGATAAGACAGCGTGTTGTAACGTCGTCAAAGGGACGAGGGTTACGTAATGTCCAACAATCCCGTAACAATCTAAAAACCTCATTTCTTACCCCAATTACCGACTCTGTCACTTGTGGGAATGTTTTATTTAATAGTTGTAGTCCGATGTCCTTGTTCTCACTTTGGTGAGAAGCGAACATTACTAATCTGTAAGCATAACATGCTTCTTTATGTTGCATGTTAGCCGCTTTTTTTAAATCACGAAGTCCAATATTCGGATATATTGAGTCAAAATAATTTCTTAACCCATTGCGTAAAATAGCATTTGGGTTCCTCGCAATATATGCGTCAAAGTAAACACATCGTAACTTATGGATTTCCCAATGTGATATCCCCCATCTTTCGAACGAAAGCCTTTTATAAACCAAGGCTGTAGTGACCCGAACTTTTCCATGTTTATATATATTAATTGAGATTGATATTTACATGATTAAATGTTTCCAACATGTTAAGCAATCAAACTTGTTAAGACTTGATTAATTGAAATATGTTTCATATAGACAATTGACCACCCAAGTTGACCGGCGATTCACGAACGTTAAAACTTGTAAAAACGACATGACGATATATATAT
The DNA here is from genome assembly GCF_046630445.1 of Rutidosis leptorrhynchoides. NCBI lineage: Eukaryota > Viridiplantae > Streptophyta > Magnoliopsida > Asterales > Asteraceae > Rutidosis > Rutidosis leptorrhynchoides. Next base: position 253,724,656 of record NC_092342.1, on the reverse strand, counting down.
GGATATACATATGGTTAACATGAGATTATGATAAGTAAGTATCTCCATAAGTATATTAACAATGAGTTATATACATATAAACAAGACTACTAACTTAAGGATTTCGAAACGAGACATATATGTAACGATTATCGTTGTAACGACATTTAAATGTATATATATCATATTAAGATATATTAATATATCATAATATCATGATAATATAATAATTTAACATCTCATTAGATATAACAAACAATGGGTTAACAACATTAATTGAGATCGTTAACTTAACGGTTTCAAAACAACACTTACATGTAACGACTAACGTTGACTTAACGACTCAGTTAAAATGTATATACATGTAGTGTATTTAGATGTATTAAAATACTTTTGGAAGACTTCAAGACATATATCAAAATACTTATACTTAACAAAATTGGTTACAGTTACTTTCCCATTCTTTTCTTTCATCAAGAATTCTAGTCGTATTCTTACCCGTATTATACACAGCTTCAAAATGTACTTACTATAGGTATATACCAATAGGAACTAGCATGGGATTCCACTCTTGATTATGTCATGTATGACTAATCAATTTTAACTTCTACCATGAGCTAGTCAACTAACTAGAACTCCTTTTAACCCCACTCACCACTCACCAATTACCACTCATCATTCACTCCATTTCACTTCCAATTCTCTTTCTAATTCTCTCTCAACACACACACACTATTATGAACGTATTATTCCAGTAGTTAATCATCATCTTCATCAAAAATCACTTCAAGAATCAAGCTATAATCATCATAGGAAGAACACTTCAAGAACACTTCAAAAATCCCTTCAAGTTTACTAATTTACTTCCAAGCTTTCTAATCCATTCCAAGTAATCATATAAGATCAAGAAACCTTTGTTATATACAGTAGGTTATATTTCTTATTCAAGGTAATATTCATATTCAAACTTTGATTCAATTTCTATAACTATAAACTATCTTAATTCGAGTAAAAATCTTACTTGAACTTGTTTTTGTGTCATGATCCTACTTCAAGAACTTTCAAGCCATCCAAGATCCTTTGAAGCTAGATCATTTCTTGTCACTTCCAGTAGGTTTACCTACTAAACTTGAGGTAGTAATGATGTTCATAACATCATTCGATTCATATATATAAAACTATCTTATTCGAAGGTTTAAACTCGTAATCACTAGAACATAGTTTAGTTAATTCTAAACTTGTTCGCAAACAAAAGTTAATCCTTCTAACTTGACTTTTAAAATTAACTAAACACATGTTCTATATCTATATGATATGCTAACTTAATGATTTAAAACCTGGAAACACGAAAAACACCGTAAAACCGGATTTACGCCGTCGTAGTAACACCGCGGGCTGTTTTGGGTTAGTTAATTAAAAACTATGATAAACTTTGATTTAAAAGTTGTTATTTTGAGAAAATGATTTTTATTATGAACATGAAACTATATCCAAAAATTATGGTTAAACTCAAAGTGGAAGTATGTTTTCTAAAATGGTCATCTAGACGTCGTTCTTTCGACTGAAATGACTACCTTTACAAAAATGACTTGTAACTTATTTTTCCGACTATAAACCTATACTTTTTCTGTTTAGATTTATAAAATAGAGTTCAATATAAAACCATAGCAATTTGATTCACTCAAAAGGGATTTAAAATGAAGAAGTTATGGGTAAAACAAGATTGGATAATTTTTCTCATTTTAGCTACGTGAAAATTGGTAACAAATCTATTCCAACCATAACTTAATCAACTTGTATTGTATATTATGTAATCTTGAGATACCATAGACACGTATACAATGTTTCGACCTATCATGTCGACACATCTATATATATTTTGGAACTATCATAGACACTCTATATGTGAATGTTGGAGTTAGCTATACAGGGTTGAGGTTGATTCCAAAATATATATAGTTTGAGTTGTGATCAATACTGAGATACGTATACACTGGGTCGTGGATTGATTCAAGATAATATTTATCGATTTATTTCTGTACATCTAATTGTAGACAACTAGTTGTAGGTTACTAACGAGGACAGCTGACTTAATAAACTTAAAACATCAAAATATATTAAAAGTGTTGTAAATATATTTTGAACATACTTTAATATATATGTATATATTGTTATAGGTTCATGAATCAACAGTGGCCAAGTCTTACTTCTCGTCGAAGTAAAAATCTGTGAAAGTGAGTTATAGTCCCACTTTTAAAATCTAATATTTTTGGGATGAGAATACATGCAGGTTTTATAAATGATTTACAAAATAGACACAAGTACGTGAAACTACATTCTATGGTTGAATGATCAAAATCGAATATGCCCCTTTTTATTAAGTCTGGTAATCTAAGAATTAGGGAACAGACACCCTAATTGACGCGAATTCTAAAGATAGATCTATTGGGCCTAACAAACCCCATCCAAAGTACCGGATGCTTTAGTACTTCGAAATTTATATCATATCCGAAGGGTGTCCCGGAATAATGGGGATATTCTTATATATGCATCTTGTTAATGTCGGTTATCAGGTGTTCACCATATGAATGAATTTTTATCTCTATGTATGGGATGTGTATTGAAATATGAAATCTTGTGGTCTATTGTTACGATTTGATATATATAGGTTAAACCTATAACTCACCAACATTTTTGTTGACGTTTAAAGCATGTTTATTCTCAGGTGAATATTAAGAGCTTCCGCTGTTGCATACTAAAATAAGGACAAGATTTGGAGTCCATGTTTGTATGATATTGTGTAAAAACTGCATTCAAGAAACTGATTTCGATGTAACATATTTGTATTGTAAACCATTATGTAATGGTCGTGTGTAAACAGGATATTTTAGATTATCATTATTTGATAATCTACGTAAAGCTTTTTAAACCTTTATTTATGAAATAAAGGTTATGGTTTGTTTTAAAAATAAATGCAGTCTTTGAAAAACATCTCATATAGAGGTCAAAACCTCGCAACGAAATCAATTAATATGGAACGTTTTTAATCAATAAGAACGGGACATTTTAGTTGGTATCCGAGCGTTGGTCTTAGAGAACCAGAATTTTGCATTAGTGTGTCTTATCAAGTTTGTTAGGATGTATTAGTGAGTCTGGACTTCGACCGTGTTTACTTGAAAAATGATTGCTTAACAAATTTTGTTGGAAACTATATATTTTTAACATGTGAATATTATGTGATATATTAATCTCTTAACGTGTTTGATATTATGTGATAGATGTCTACCTCTAGAACAAGTCCCATTGACTCACCTAATAATAATGAAGAGTCAAATGTAAATTGGAATGATTCGTAGACTGATTCACAAGTTCCCGAAGAGGAACCGGAAGAAGAGTCGGAACCGGAAGAAGAATCGGAACCGGAAGAAGAATCGGAACCGGATGAAGAAATAGAATCGGTGGGGGAAATAATAAAACGGTTAAGTAAAAGAAAATCCTCAACCAACCGACCAAGGTTAATTATGGTCAATGGTGTTTCCGCCAAGGAAGCAAAATATTGGGAGGATTACCAATTCTCCGATGAATCGGATTCCGACGAGAATTCCGATGATGTTATAGAAATTACCGCAACTGAATTTAAAAAGGCAAAAGAAAATAATAAGGGAAAGGGCATAAAAATAGAGAAATCTAATTCCAACCCCGATGAACTTTATATGTATCGTCAACCCCCGAAGTCCTTAAGTTGTAACAATGACCCGGGAACCTCTAAACCACCAGGTTTTTCTAAACCAATGTGGAAAACGACGGCTCGTATTAGGGGAACATCATATATCCCTAGAAACTTGGCAAAACGAACTAAAACCGAAGAAGAAGAAACAAGCGAGTCGAAATAAGATAGTTGTATTCGTGTGGTGTAATATATGTAATATAGTGTGCTTATGCTTTATGATATATGTAAAAATTGCTTGTATTAATAAGTATTTTTTTTATGAATCTAACTCTTGTCTATTTTACAGTATAAAAACACAAAATGGATAGACAACCCAATATTTTAAGAGACCTACCCGGAGACATGATTGATGAAATCTTGTCTAGAGTCGGTCAGAATTCTTCGGCACAACTATTTAAGGCGAGATCAGTTTGTAAGACATTCGAAGAACGTTCCAAGAATGCCTTGGTTTATAAAAGGCTTTCGTTCGAAAGATGGGGGATATCACATTGGGAAATCCATAAGTTATGATGTATTTACTTTGATGCATATATTGCGGGGAATCCAAATGCTATTTTACGCAATGAGTTAAGAAATTATTTTGACTCAATATATCCGAATATTGGACTTCTTGATTTAGAAAAAACGGCTAATATGCAACATAAAGAAGCATGTTATGCTTACGGATTAGTAATGTTCGCTTCTCACCAAAGTGAGAACAAGAACATCGGGCTACAACTATTAAACAAAACGTTCCCACAAGTGACGGAGTCGGTAATTGGGGTAAGAAATGAGGTTTTTAGATTGTTACGGGACTGTTGGACATTACGTAACCCTCGTCCCTTTGACAACGTTACAACACGATGTCTTATCAACGGCCATAACAGTTATGTTCCACAAGACCAAGGATGGGAAGTAATCCTAGTAAAACCAGAATGCATGACTTGTTTCTGGACGTATGAATTATGTGTCTTTATTGCCTTTGCTGAACGACTTGTGTACTAGCTAGAATTATCTTCACAACCATCTTGTATCAAATTTATTGTGTGCTATATTTCATGCTATATGTAAAATAAGCGGTATTGTAAGTTTGTAAAATATTGTGTAAAAGTTTGAACGCGAAATATTATTATAATCAGTTTTTCATATAGAATTGTAGTAGTTGAATTGTATATTAGCTACTAAGTATGAACTTAACGAGAAATGGCACCGACTACTCGACACACCGTGAATATGAATGAAGAGGAATTCCGTACTTTTCTAGCTTCAAACATAGCCGCAGTACAGGCTGCGCTACATACCAACAATAACCTTGGATCTAGCAGTAAAGGAAATCGTGTAGGATGCACCTACAAAGAATTCACTGCCTGCAAACCTTTGGAATTTGATGGAACCGAAGGACCGATCGGATTGAAACGGTGGACCGAGAAGGTCGAATCGGTGTTTGCCATAAGTAAGTGTACTGAAGAGGACAAAGTGAAGTACGCTACGCATACCTTCACAGGTTTTGCGTTAACATGGTGGAATACCTATCTAGAGCAAGTGGGACAAGACGATGCGTACGCACTACCGTGGTCAGTATTCAAGCACTTGATGAACGAGAAGTACCGTCCCAGAACCAAGGTCAATAAGCTCAAGACAGAACTTAGAGGGTTACGAACCCAAGGATTTGATATTACCACGTACGAAAGACGATTCACAGAATTGTGCCTATTGTGTCCGGGAGCATTCGAAGATGAGGAAGAGAAGATCGACGTGTTTGTGAAAGGATTACCGGAAAGAATCCAAGAAGATATAAGTTCACACGAGCCCGCCTCCATACAACAGGCATGTAGAATGGCTCACAAACTAGTGAACCAGATTGAAGAAAGAATTAAAGAACAGACTGCTGAAGAGGCCAATGTGAAGCAAGTCAAAAGAAAGTGGGAGGAAAACGGTGATAAGAATCACCAATACAACAACAACAGCAATTACAACAATAATCGCAACAATTATCCCAACAATCGCAACATCAATTGCAACTACAACAAACGGCCCAACAACAACAACAACAACAACAACAACAACAACAACAACAACAGCAGCAACTACAACAATCATCCCAACAACAATAATAACCGCAACAAAAACAACAATCAGAAGCAGCTATGCCAAAGGTGTGAAAAGTATCACTCGGGGTTCTGCACCAAATTTTGTAACAAGTGTAAAAGAAACGGTCATAGCGCGGCGAAGTGTGAGGTCTACGGACCAGGGGTTAATAGAACGAAAGGAACAAATGGTGTCGGAACGAGTAATGTCGGAGCAAGTAGTGTCGGAGCAAATTATGCCAATGTAGTTTGTTATAAATGTGGAAAACCGGGCCACATTATTAGAAATTGCCCGAACCAGGAGAACACGAATGGACAAGGCCACGGAAGAGTTTTCAATATTAATGCGGCAGAGGCACAGGAAGACCCGGAGCTTGTTACGGGTACGTTTCTTATTGACAATAAATCTGCTTACGTTTTATTTGATTCGGGTGCGGATAGAAGCTATATGAGTAGAGATTTTTGTGCTAAATTAAGTTGTCCATTGACGCCTTTGGATAGTAAATTTTTACTCGAATTAGCAAATGGTAAATTAATTTCAGCAGATAATATATGTCGGAATCGAGAAGTTAAACTAGTTAGTGAAACATTTAAGATTGACTTGATACCAGTAGAGTTAGGGAGTTTTGATGTGATAATCTGTATGGACTGGTTGAAAGAAGTGAAAGCAGAGATCGTTTGTTACAAAAATGCTATTCGCATTATACGAGAAAACGGAAAACCCTTAATGGTGTACGGAGAAAATGGCAACACAAAGCTACATCTTATTAGTAATTTGAAGGCACAAAAACTAATAAGAAAAGGTTGCTATGCTGTTCTAGCACACGTCGAGAAAGTACAAACTGAAGAAAAGAGCATCAATGATGTTCCCATTGCAAAAGAATTTCCCGATGTATTTCCGAAAGAATTACCGGGATTACCCCCACATCGATCCGTTGAATTTCAAATAGATCTTGTACCAGGAGCTGCACCAATAGCTCGTACTCCTTACAGACTCGCACCCAGCGAGATGAAAGAACTGCAAAGCCAATTACAAAAACTTTTAGAGCGTGGTTTCATTCCACCAAGCACATCACCGTGGGGAGCTCCTGTTTTGTTTGTCAAGAAGAAAGATGGTACATTCAGGTTGTGTATCGACTACCGAGAGTTGAACAAACTTACCATCAAGAACCGCTACCCACTATCGAGAATTGACGACTTATTTGATCAACTACAAGGCTCGTCTGTTTATTCAAAGATTGACTTACGTTCCGGGTATCATCAAATGCGGGTGAAAGAAGATGATATTCCAAAGACTGCTTTCAGAACACGTTATGGTCATTACGAGTTTATGGTCATGCCGTTTGGTTTAACTAATGCACCAGCTGTGTTCATGGACCTTATGAACCGAGTGTGTGGACCATACCTTGACAAGTTTGTCATTGTTTTCATTGATGACATACTTATTTACTCAAAGAATGACCAAGAACACGGTGAACATTTGAGAAAGGTGTTAGAAGTATTGAGGAAGGAAGAATTGTACGCTAAGTTTTCAAAGTGTGCATTTTGGTTGGAAGAAGTTCAATTCCTCGGTCACATAGTGAACAAAGAAGGTATTAAGGTGGATCCGGCAAAGATAGAAACTGTTGAAAAGTGGGAAACCCCGAAAACTCCGAAACATATACGCCAGTTTTTAGGACTAGCTGGTTAATACAGAAGGTTCATCCAAGACTTTTCCAGAATAGCAAAACCCTTGACTGCATTAACGCATAAAGGGAAGAAATTTGAATAGAATGATGAACAAGAGAAAGCGTTTCAGTTATTGAAGAAAAAGCTAACTACGGCACCTATATTGTCATTGCCTAAAGGGAATGATGATTTTGTGATTTATTGTGACGCATCAAAGCAAGGTCTCGGTTATGTATTAATGCAACGAATGAAGGTGATTGCTTATGGGTCTAGACAATTGAAGATTCACGAACAAAATTATACGACGCATGATTTGGAATTAGGCGCGGTTGTTTTTGCATTAAAGACTTGGAGGCACTACTTATATGGGGTCAAAAGTATTATATATACCGACCACAAAAGTCTTCAACACATATTTAATCAGAAACAACTGAATATGAGGCAGCGTAGGTGGATTGAATTATTGAATGATTACGACTTTGAGATTCGTTACCACCCGGGGAAGGCAAATGTGGTAGCCGATGCCTTGAGCAGGAAGGACAGAGAACCCATTCGAGTAAAATCTATGAATATAATGATTCATAATAACCTTACTACTCAAATAAAGGAGGCGCAACAAGGAGTTTAAAAAGAGGGAAATTTAAAGGATGAAATACCCAAAGGATCGAAGAAGCATCTTAATATTCGGGAAGACGGAACCCGGTATAGGGCTGAAAGGATTTGGGTACCAAAATTTGGAGATATGAGAGAAATGGTACTTAGAGAAGCTCATAAAACCAGATACTCAATACATCCTGGAACGGGGAAGATGTACAAGTATCTCAAGAAACATTTTTGGTGGCCGGGTATGAAAGCCGATGTTGCCAAATACGTAGGAGAATGTTTGACGTGTTCTAAGGTCAAAGCTGAGCATCAGAAACCATCAGGTCTACTTCAACAACCCGAAAACATTACCATGGATTTCATCACTAAATTGCCAAGGACTGCAAGTGGTTTTGATACTATTTGGGTAATAGTTGATCGTCTCACCAAATCAGCACACTTCCTGCCAATAAGAGAAGATGACAAGATGGAGAAGTTAGCACGACTGTATTTGAAGGAAGTCGTCTCCAGACATGGAATACCAATCTCTATTATCTCTGATAGGGATGGCAGATTTATTTTAAGATTCTGGCAGACATTACAGCAAGCATTAGGAACTCGTCTAGACATGAGTACTGCCTATCATTCACAAACTGATGGGCAGAGTGAAAGGATGATACAAACGCTTGAAGACATGCTACGAGCATGTGTTATTGATTTCGAAAACAGTTGAGATCGACATCTACCGTTAGCAGGATTTTCCTACAACAACAGCTACCATTCAAGCATTGATATGGCGCCGTTTGAAGCACTTTATGGTAGAAAGTACAGGTCTCCGATTTGTTGGAGTGAAGTGGGGGATAGGCAGATTACGGGTCCAGAGATTATATAAGAAACTACCGAGAAGATCATCCAAATTCAACAACGGTTGAAAACCGCCCAAAGTCGACAAAAGAGCTACGCTGACATTAAAAGAAAAGATATAGAATTTGAAATTGGAGAGATGATCATGCTTAAAGTTGCACCTTGGAAAGGCGTTGTTCGATTTGGTAAACGAGGGAAATTAAATCCAAGGTATATTGGACCATTCAAGATTATTGATCGTGTCGGACCAGTAGCTTACCGACTTGAGTTACCTCAACAACTCGCGGCTGTACATAACACTTTCCACGTCTCGAATTTGAAGAAATGTTTTGCTAAAGAAGATCTCACTATTCCGTTAGATGAAATCCAAATCAACGAAAAACTTCAATTCATCGAAGAACCTGTCGAAATAATGGATCGTGAGGTTAAAAGACTTAAGCAAAACAAGATACCAATTGTTAAGGTTCGATGGAATGCTCGTAGAGGACCCGAGTTCACCTAGGAGCGTGAAGATCAGATGAAGAAGAAATACCCGCATCTATTTCCAGAAGATTCGTCAACACCTTCAACAGCTTAAAATTTTGGGACGAAATTTATTTAACGGGTAGGTACTGTAATGACCTGAACTTTTCCATGTTTATATATATTAATTGAGATTGATATTTACATGATTAAATGTTTCCAACATGTTAAGCAATCAAACTTGTTAAGACTTGATTAATTGAAATATGTTTCATATAGACAATTGACCACCCAAGTTGACCGGC